>NW_028324302.1:8792500-9092500 GCF_058129835.1 Hydra viridissima | reverse complement strand
CAGTGTGCTAGAAGGTTAATAACATGACTGTATGGTAGGCGGCAGTGGTGTCTACTTACAATTTTGACAAATTTTATATTTTCAATTTTTGTAGCAAGATACCAGATATGTACATGCTGCATGAACTATTAGCTGAGTGCTGTGAGTACACACAACTCAGGGGTTCCTTCTAGGATTATTTAATACATATATGTAATTAATATAGTATTTAATAAAAATATTAAGTACAAAATATTATTTTTTAATATGTTATTTTACTTATATATTATTCTTTGTAATATTTTAGCTCTCAATAATTGAGTCAATTGTTTTTAACTTGTTATTCAAAACAAATCATTAAGGGAATGTTTTGATAACATATATTTTGTATGTTATCAAACATTATCAACATTATGTATCTTATCAAAAAATTTATGATACGTAAATTTACAATAAACTGTCTGCATTAAATGTTGGAATGCATTAGTACTTTCTTATCATTTCGAACAAACCAGTTTTTTAAAATTCAAAGACAGAGGAGGTTTAATTAAACCAACTAAAAGTGTTACTATCATATGCAAAGAAACTGAAAGATGTTTCCAAAGGTTGCTTGCCTCAATAAATGGCAACCTTCCAAATGAAATAGGAATTCAAAATGCCATTTCTGGTGCTGTTTTGAGATCAGTTGATTACTCAAAAATATTTAATGAACAAACATCTTATATGTTTGACTCAGCTATAACTGATAACCATTTATTTGCACTGATTAAACTTATTTCAGAAAACTATGCAAATATATATCTTTATCACCTGGGTAAAAAACAAACTGCCAAAATAACTGGAAAAAAGCTTAGAAAGCAATTAACAAAACTTATCCTATTCAAAAACCAATCAAAAATATTTTTATGATATATATATATGAAGACCTCAGTGGAAAAACCAGCGATGTGACATTTTTAAAATTTTTGAGAAACTATTATTTTTCAAGCAAGCATATCTTATTTCATCTTTTATTTTAATTACCAAGTGAAAAAACTAGTCCACTCATTAAAAAAGAGGATAAAATTAAACATGATCAAATGGAACAATCGGTGATGTCAAGGGTTACATTTGGAATAACCTGCGTTGTCCGAAGTTTTTATAGTTTACGAAACAACGTGATTCCTTAATACCTCAAGTATTGGTTGAAAAAAAAGCCGCGGAAAAAAGTAAACAAAAAACAAAATGGCTTGTAATGATAGTCCGGTGGTTACAGAAAAATCAAGAAAAAGAAAGATTAATATTAATTTTAAAAATAGAAAAAAAATACACAATTTATCGAGCCATATTATTGGGGCAGACTGTAATTGTATTCGACTTGCATGTTTTAAAAATATTAGTAGTGAGGAAAGGAACGAACTTATTAAGAACTTTAATGAATATTCATCTTAAAATAGTCAGGACGTGTACTTATCCACACTAATAAAAATCCAAAACATTAACAGAAGAAGACCACGACAGAATGCAGATAAAACTTACACAATTTTTCATATTCTTATTGTGTAAGGGTGCAAAGAGCACAATCAGCTATCGAAGTTCCAATCTGCATTAAATCTATGATGTCTTTTTTCGGAATTACAAAAGCTAAGATCGAATCAATAAGGAAATCAGTTGCTACAACTGGTTAGTAAATAGTTAAAGAAGTTATTTATAATATTTTAAGTTATGAACTAAACTATTTATGTGTGTGTGTGTGTGTGTGTGTGTGTGTGTGTGTGTGTGTGTGTGTGTATATGAATATTATGTCATTTTGTTCTTTTAGGTCGCCCTCCAATCGATGGTAGAGGCAAGCATAAAAATTGGCCACACAAAATAACCGAAAGTGACAGTGAAGCTATCCAAAAACATATATCTTCTTTCAGAGGAAGGTCATCTCATTATGCTATTGGAAAAACTAAAAAAATTTACTTATCTGAAGATCTAAATGTCTCTAAAATGTTTGAACTATTCAAACATGCTTACCCAACTGTTAAATTAGGATACGAAACATACAGAGTAGTTTTTAACAATAAATTTAATATTGGGTTTGGCTTTCCACAAAAAGACACTTGTTTAGCTTGTGATGAGTTCATTGTAAATATAAAACACACTGACCAAGAGCTTTTAAATGCAGTTGGTCAAGATATTATCAAACTTAATAAAAAAAGAAAAAAGATCTTGAAACAGAGCATGATTTTCACACAAAAAAAGCTGCTGTATTTTATAACAGAAAGTCAAATGCAAAAAAACGAGCAAAAAACTCAGACATGTTTGAAGCTATTGCTTTTGATTTTCAGAAGAATTTACCCTTGCCTAATAAATCAACTAACAATGTGTATTACCCAAGACAGCTTAAATTTTTTCACTTAATATACACATCCTATCCAGTGATGAAGTATTTCTTTATACATACGATGAAACAACAGGAAAAAAGGGAGCTGATGATGTTTGCTCTATGCTTTATCATTTTATCATTAATCATCTTTCTGACACAGTCCTTAAATTACATTTTTTTTGCGGACAAAACAAAAATTACACTGTGTTTCGTTTTTTGCATTGGATGGTTCACTTTCAAAAACGTTTTAAATGTATTAAAGTGTCATTTCCTATACGAGGTCATTCCTATATGGAATGCGATCATGACATGGCAAATGTAAATATAAAGGCTAATGTTGAAATTCCTGAGGATTGGCGTCAGGTTCTTAAGAATTGCAGAAAAAAACCTTCACCTTTTAATGTTGTAAATTTTTTCAATGTAAATTTTTTCAGATTTTCTGATTACTTGAAACAATATTATAAGTGTGCATGTCCGATAAAAACTCGACCAGTCAGAGAACTTGTCATTCAAGATATACACCCTGCACTGCGTCTCTTTCCTAACAACTGGAATGGCAATATTGAAAATACTGCTTTGGTAAAACGTAGACAAAATAATCAAACAGAAACTGCACTCAATCAGTTTAATATGTATTCCTCAGTTCTACCAATAAGTACTGCCAAGTATAACGACTTACAAGTTCTGAAGCGTCTATGTAAACCTGATAATCACAGTTTTTTTGATAATCTTGTTACTTCAAACACAGAAACAAAAGATTCGGCATCAGAAGATTCAGATACTGATTAGAAAAATATATTTTAATTATGGTTATGTTTCTCATTAATTTCATGCTGGTCTCATTAATTTCACGTATAGTAATGTTTCTGATAAATTTGTGTTAAAATTTATGTTTTAATTAGTTTGACTTTGTTAGATAAAAAAATCTATCGCTCCACAATAGATGTTAACAAAATGTAATAACTTCCCATAGACGTTTCAGTGGGATAACAAAAAAAAATTAGCTAAAGAAACAGCAGGGTCAACTGTCTTTTGAGGTCCCTTACATCATGAAGAGCCCATTTTTAAGATATTGTTTTGTTTTTAAACAAAAAAGAAGGGCTAAAAATAGTAATTACGCCACTTAAAAATTCCAAGGAAAAAGTCAGTGATGTCCATTTATTGATAATGAACTTTAGTTTCCGAAAAAAACATTGAAAAAATATTTATATTTTATTTTTTAAGAAATAATCTGATATAAATATAGTTAATCTATATATATATATACATAAAACTAAAAAGCAGTGTATAAATTAAATTTTAAAGAACGTTTTGAACTTTAAAAATTGATTATCTCAAAATAAGAAAAATGTGACAACGCTGGTTTTTCCACTGAGGTCTTCATATATGTATATATACATATATATATATATATATATATATATATATATATATATATATATATATATATATATATATATATATATATATATATATGTATATGTATATGTATATAATAACTCTAGAAGGAACCTCTGAGTTGTGCGTAATCACAGCGCTCAGCTAATAGTTCATGCATTTATAATTTTTTAGTGCCTATCTGATGAACTAATGCCTAAAAAACATTTTATCTTAAAAATAAAATTAGCTGCCTACCATGCTGTTGTGTTATTAACCTTCTAGCACACAGCATTGGGTAGTTAAGAACTAAAAGGTACATAAATTATATAACAAATGCTAACTATTTGAAACTTGAGATTTCTGCACAAGCAAACAAATACTTTTTCTTTACTTTTATTAAACAAACTAAATTTAAGCAAATTAAGATTAAAATTTGTATTTAGTTTTACTGAGAACTTTTATTTTATTATATCTATTCTAAAAAACGAAAAACAGAAAGTTAATATAGAGCAACTTATTGTAAGAATGTTTTGTTAAATAAAAAAATATTTATATTTGAAATTTATGTAAATATGTAATATTCCGTTATTTTTATGAATAAAATCTTATGTTAAACAAAAAAACTAGATTTTTATTAGAAAATTATATATTTATCAATATTTGAGCTTAAGATATAAAACTTGATTATCATCAGTTTCTTAATTTTCATATCACCATTCCTTAATTCCGCCACCATCTTGGGAGGCCAAAACTGGCTTCAAAAAATTTTTTCGTATACGCTATCCAGTTATATTTTGAGATCAGTGTTTGATACATTATTGCGTCATTTCAGGCTGGCAAAACAAACCTGGGCCGGGAAAAAATTTGCTTCACTGCGGTAGAGCAAATTAGATATCAAGGTTAATATATATCATTGTTCAGAATTCAAAAATTTAAAATCATGAAAAAATATAATTTGATCACATACTTATTTAAAACTTTTTGAAGATGACCTACTTTAAAATTAAAAATAATTCGATTTATATGCACGCTATTTTTTCGGTAATTTTGAAAGCTAGGAGTTGTTTAATTTTATATACTGTAGGTGACAACCCCCCCCCCCCATCTTTCCCAGCGTATTCAACAACATCAAAATATTTTCTTATGTCAAAAGTTGAGTTAGCCAATTTACCAATTAAGGCATCGTTTATTTCACTATTTTACCTAAATGGAGGGAAAGGAGTACGGAGAGTGGAAGATATGCGCCAGACGTCAGATGTCCAAGCATCAACAAGGGTATAGATGGAGTGAAGGTTAGGAAGGAAAAGGTCTAATTTTTATCAATTTTGTGTAGTAATCATAAATGTATCCTCCAAGTCAGCACACGAAAATCTATAGAAAACACATTTCAAAACACAGGGAAAGACTTCGTGGTAGACCTGTGTTATCTAATTACTAAAGATTCGTTCCCTTAAGCAAGAATCTATGAACAAGGATATAAACAAATTGAGACTAGAGGTTAGTAGTACCATGCAATTTTAATGTCATTAATCATTTCTTAAAACATTAAAATACAGAAAAGTTGAAATTTCAAAATAGGATTTGAAAACTTTTCCGCAATTTATTATAATATTAGTAATAATAATACCATATTGTAGCAAAATCTAGGTTTAAAAACTTGATTATAAAAACGCATTGCAGCGAATCAAATTCTATATATGGTTATATAAACAGGTGTTATAGAAAATTATAAAAAGTTATATTTTACTTCTGGATAATATTAAAAGAACTTATCATTTTCCAATAAATATGAAACCTTCTTTAAGGACTTGTCAATTAGCTTGATTTGGTAGTCTACTTTATCAGCTAGCCATTCATTAACTGTATCAACATCATAATACTTGGAGAGTAACTCTCTTGCTTTATTTTGAACTTGTAAAATGCTAGTTTTGCTAATATTCAAAGCGTTTCTTGTAAAGTTTAAATGGAAAAAACTCGTATGTTTTAATTGACTTTGGAATGGGCGTGTCCAACCAATTTCTCTTGCCTCAGCCAGAGCTTTCCAACCCAAACCATTTTCTAGTAGTCCTGCTAAGTAATAGTAATCCCCACCATAGTAATTGGCCATTTCAGGTTTATATGTGTTAAAACGATCGATTCTAATCTTGAAGGTTTCGTTGAATCCCAATTTGTGGGAGATTTCTTCATGCAGACTTGCATCAAAGCGACCTTTTTGTAAAACAGCTAAAGACAGTGCTAAAGATGGTATACCAGCTGGTAAAAGTTCACATAAAGGTCCGTAATGATCAAATCGGCTCCATCCAGTTAATGCTATACCAACAATTTTCATGCCCGTTGATTTAATTTTAGAAGTTATCTTTAACCAAGACAAATGGTTTTCTAAATGCTGTTTTATAGGAACAAAGTCTGACCATGCCTTCAGGGCACCTTTAAATGAACTAGCTATCCAAATGAATGAAAAAGATTTTGCATACCTTTCCCACATGTCTTCAGGAAACTTTCTATATCCTTCAAGCTCTGCTTCATAAGCCCATACCATGGGTGAAGCATATTCTGCTACTACTTTTAACTTCTCAATTGGCCAATTTCGCAACATATCATCCCAAATCACAGGTTCTACTATCTTGTTATTTACTGTTCTTAAGCTTTTGCAATATTTGAATAGCTTCATCATGTGATAAGTGAATATTTCTGCCGTTGATAAAGCAGAATTGATGCATCTGTCACATGTTTTAATATTCCAAACTTCATCACCACCAAGGTGTATCCACTTTGAATTTGGATGAGCAGAATGAATCTGGTCAATTAAATTTTTCACAAATAAATATGTATCATTATTTAAAGGACAAACTGAATTGGTTATCACTTTATTTTCACGAAGATGACTAAGTGTTTTGTGTTTCAATGCAAATTCAAGATGGCCAAATGTCTGCACAAGAGGTATAATTGTTAACTTTTCTTTCAGAGCAGTATCTACTATAAGTTTTATATCATCTTTAGTGTAGCTATTGGTGCGAGCCAAAAACGATAATTCATTAGACCATGGAAACATGTCTTCATATTCAATTAAAAACCCATTTGCTCCTAACTCCTTTGAAAATTTTATCATTTTAATAAGGTAGTCAATTTTGGGCGGAGCACCTTTGAGATCAAAATGCACCAACTTTAAACCTTCAAATGGTCTCACAGGCTCTTCTTGTTTTAGCTTCAAATTCTCTTTATGTAGCTTATCACTTTCAATGGATATAGCATTTATTCGCTTATCCATTTCAATTGTTACATCTAGTTGCTCTTCTTTCTCCAGAACTGATCTTTTCAATTTTTCAATTTGCCTAGATAGTAGCCCAAGTTCTTCCTCATATTTTTTCATAGCTACTTTTAAATCACTATTTTCAGTTCTTAAATTTTCTGTCTCTTTTAAATGTTGATTATTAAGGCGGTCAAATTCCATTTTAACTTTTAAAAGTTCTTTGTTATTCAAGAACTCCTTTTCACTCTGAAAATAAAGTTACATACTTCATGAATACATGAAAAATGAATACCATTATAAATATCTTTGTAAAAAAAAAAAAAAAAAAAAAGCTTTGATTTTAGTTTAAATATAGTGTTATATAAAATAAAGCAAAACAGCATATATAAAGTAAAGCAAAATAGCATATATATAGTAAAGCAAAACAGCATTATATAGTAAAGCAAAACAGCATATACACATATAGAATAGCTTTTAAAACACAGAATTCAAAAATTGCATTTAGAGTTACTAAAAAACAAAATGAAAGTGTTCAAAAATAAATAAATATATTTTTATACATCATATAATTTGGGATGCAGCAGTTCTAAATACTCCCGTCTAAAATTTTTTTTGCTATAAACTATTTAGATAATCACAAACTTGCTTTAAAATATTAAGATGCAAAAACAATAAAAGAAATTTTACTTTTGTCATCTCAAGTTTTTTTTTAAAATTCTTAAAATTAAGAATTTTATTTTAATACAATTCTTTTTTTTTTGTTGTAACTGTATAATTATAAAATAGAGCATAATATTTATATAACATACATTCTGATTCAAGATTCAGATTCAAAGCTATTGAATGATGCCACCAGAAATTGGTTACAGTGCTTCCAGAAAGTATTAGCACACTTGTAACTTTTTTATTACAAACAACTTCAAACCAATATAAATTGTAAAATAATTTTAATTTTGAACTAGTTTTTTTTTTTTAATGAAAGATAAAACCAATTAAATTTAATTTTATGGTCAAATATTGTCAACCTGCTTGTTTTTTTTATGAGCTAATTAGAAGTTTAATGACTACTCGGAAAAATGTCTGAAATTAAGCGTGCAAAAGTATTAGCGCACTCATTTAAAATGTATTAGCACACTCGTTTAATTCCTTTGATAAAGACTTTTTTGGTTAATTTTTGTTAAAAACTCTTTGCTGGTTAATAATAGTCAATAAAAAATATAAGAAGAATTAATTTAAGTTGCGGAAATATCATTTGAAATGCAGTTAGTTAAAACTTTAAAATTGCAATAACAAAAATATGGGTTTTAGGAGCATTTCAATTGAAACAAAGTGGCAAGTTGTTGGCCTGAACAAAATGGTCTCAGTAATCGAGAAATCGGTCGTCAACTTGAAATCGCCTCAGACCTAAATACAGTTTGGGTGCACATCAAGTTAGCCGATCAACAATTAGCAAGCTTATGAAGAAAAAACATCTCAATTCATACCTTGCAACAAAGAAGCCACTATTAAGTATCAAAGACCATCTCAAGCAAAGAAAATTGTGCAAAGAGAGAGTTGCATGGACTGTAGAGCAATGAAGAAAAGTAATTTTCTCGGACAAATCAAAATTTGAACTTATTAATCGCAAGAAAAGGGTTGTCATGAGAAGATACAAAAACTAAAAATATAACCCTCGTTTTATCAAGAGTTCAAGGAGGAGGAGGTTCAATTGGCATTTGTGACTGCATTGCTGGATCTAGCGATGGACTGACGCATCTTTACATTGATCGCCTTAATCAGCATTGATATAGAGAGATATTAGAAGATTATTTAAAGCCATCAATGGACGTTTTCAAGGCTGACTCCACCTGGCAATTTCAACAAGATAACGCTCCTTGCCACACAGCATGCTCAATAAAGCAATAAATGGAAGAAAAACGGTTGAATCTAATGCCTTGGCCCGCTCGCTCAACTGATTTAAATTCTATTGAGAATCTTTGGAGTTGAATGGACTGCAAATTACAAAAAAGCAAGCCCACTAACTTGGTGCAGCTCAAAATGCAAATAAAAGAGTTGTGGAATACCATGCGACAAGAATTAATCAGAAAACTTATAGATTCTATGCTGCATAGAGTCTTGGCATGCCCTAAAAACAAAGGTGGTCTTATAAAATACTAAAATTTCTTAGAATCTTTTAAAAAAGGGTTGTCATGAGAGTCTTATAGATACATAGTCAAAGATAGTTTGGAGCATATAAAGCTCAAA
Organism: Hydra viridissima; assembly: GCF_058129835.1. NCBI lineage: Eukaryota > Metazoa > Cnidaria > Hydrozoa > Anthoathecata > Hydridae > Hydra > Hydra viridissima. The sequence goes on along the minus strand of NW_028324302.1, from coordinate 9,083,294 downwards.
TACTAAACCAGAACTTGTGTTTGAATTTGTCTTGAAAAAGCTGAAGAAAATAATCTTAGGTACATGTTAGGTTCAGAGCACACACACACATACACAGATGGGGGACAGGTCTTGTTTACAGATGAGTCAAAGTTTTGCCTTGTAAGTTCTGATTGCCACCAAATAAAAGAAGACCAAATAAAAGATATTTTGCTTCTAACATTCGAGAAACCACTTTATATGGAGCCAGCTCATTGATGGTATGGGGCGAAATATCTTTAACAGCTCGCACAGAGCTTTTTATTGTTGATGGTGGACGTCTGACTTCTCAACAATACATAACAGACATTTAGAACCTTTTGTGGTACTTTTTCCACTGTACATTGGATTGATTCCTTCTTATGCAGGATAATCCTAGACCACATATGGCACATATTGTTATAGAATAATTAAACAATATAATATTCAAGTTTTGGAGTGGCCAGCTTGCAGTCCAGATATGAACCCAATAGAGCATCTTTGGGACATAATGGGATACTGTGTTAGAAGCCAACATTCACCACCTAACAGCCTAGACAAGCTGCGACAAAGCTATCCGCATGTGGGAAGATATCCCTCAAGAAACAATTAGATCTCTAATTGAAAGTATGCCACTGCGCTTTCAGGCTGTAACAACATCAAGAGGTGTTAACACTAGTTATTGATAAGACAAAAATGTTTTAATTTAAGCTGTATTAGTGTGCATAATAATAATAATAATAATAATAATAATAATAATAATAATAATAATAATAATAATAATAATAATAATAATAATAATAATAATAATAATAATAATAATAATAATAATAATAATAATAATAATAATAATAATAATAATAATAATAATGATAATAATTTTTCTTTATTTTGTTAAATGAACCACATTTTTGGTTTTAGCATTTTTTTTCACCATCCTCAAAGTTCATTTTATCTTTATTATCAAAATAATTGTGTTTATGTGTTCTATTCTTAATATATTTGTCAAAATATATGATAATATTGACTACAATTAAAATAAATCAAAATGTATAGTGGTGCATTAATTTTGTGGTTAAGTGTATGCATGTATGCATGCATGCATGCATGCATGTATTTATGTATGTATGTATGTATGTATGTATGTATGTATGTATGTATGTATGTATGTATGTATGTATGTATGTATGTATGTATGTATGTATGTATGTATGTATGTATGTATGTATGTATGTATGTATACACACACATACATACACATATACACACTAACATATTTACACAGTATAGAAACTTTATTGTTATGAAAAAGTTTGGCATACTTATAAGAATGTGTAATTATGTGTAATTCTTACTAAACAATCTTTTAAAATAGATTTTTAAAATTCTTTCTTGGACTGAGTCCAGAAGGTGGTGTTTTTAATTATTGGGTCTGAAGTTTATTTTACTATTTGTGCAGTTTTTGTTCTAAATGCATATAATTTCATAGCTTTATAATCAATACTTTTCTCAATTAACTTAACATTAGTAACTAATTACTTAAACCAAGCTCAAATTTAACAGAATGATGTATTGTAATCATAAATATTAATTTTCTTTTTTGACTTACACCATTCTGATTCTCACCAGCTCAATTAAAAAAAGTTTCAAAAAACATAAAAACAGGACAAAATTTAAACCAGAATAAGTTTCATGAAATGTTAATTTTAAGCAGAATTTTCATTCCTACAATGCAATAAAAGTTCTACTTAAAATTAACATTTGCAATACACACAAAAAAAATTACCTTGAAATAGATTTTAAAAACGCATTTTTCTACCATATTTTACAGAGTCCTGAAAATTCTGGTTTAATTTTCTAAAAAATATATGTGATTTAACATGAACTGGTAAATTTACTAACCTGTTTTTCATACTCCATTTTAAAATTATCTTGATTAAACTCCTCATTATGAATATGATGATTTTGAAGTTCACTCATATAAGGGTCATCTTTTTCTTTTGAACCTGGCAGCATTGTAAACCAATAAAACATTGCAAAAGAGAATATAAATCCCAATATTACTCGCAAATCAAATCTGATCATTTTGTTTTTAAAGTTAACCTGTAAAAAAAAACAAAAAAACAAAAGGATTAATAAAGCACAAAAACTTAACTGAAACAAAAATTATGGTCAAGTATCCTTAATATAAAGTTTTGAAATTTTTGACCTAAATTACAAAGTCATTTTAAATAAAGTATTTGTCAGACAAATGTTGGGAAAATGGTAATTATTAAAAATGGCTAAAATACTTTATCTTAGAAAAAAAAAAGAAAAAAGAATATTTTTTTATAGGAAATATTTCAAATAAGTTTTTAAAAATATTATTAGATTTAGAGTGACCTATGTAATGGTCATGTGTATCTTAGAAAGTGTCTAAAAACTTAAGAACTAAAAAGCTTTTCAAGTATTCTTTTTGAAAATCAATTTAAGAAAATTTAAAAAATCCTTTATTCTAAATAAACTTTAGAAAGTCATACTTTTTATAAGAAGCATGCTACTTGATATAATATTTTTCCAAATGCATCTACTGTGATACAATTTCATTTCATATTTCATCTCATATCACCATGTTTAGGATATTAATAGGGTACATGAGCAGAATTGTATGAAAATCTAAATTATAAAAAGATTGATTTTTACGTTGATTAACTTTAAATATATACATATAATTCTTACCTCTGTGTGTGTTAAGCATGTTATATATAATTTTTTACGTTACAATTAACTATTAACATTAATTGATCATTTGCTGACCATATTTAATAAAGAGGTACTTTTTGTTTTTAAATGACAAGAAATAATATTTCTTTAACTAAAGTCATAATCAAGTTCACTATTTCATTACCTTTTTATTAATTCAGTTTTATCAAGTGCATATAAAAAATACATCAGAAAATGCTGTAAAAAAGCAAATAAAATAAAAAGTAGCAAAAAATTTTAATTGATTCTATTCTTTTCTTTTCTTGAACGAACTGTTTTATTCATAAATATTCTGCGTTAGTTTAAACGTATTCTATAAGAAATTTCATAAAATTGCTATTAATGAACAGTTAAGCCATATTTAAGATTTCTTTGTTAAGATTTTGAGATATGAAAGTTAAGATAATGATAATAATGGTCATAAAACAATAGCCAACGCAACAGTGGCAGATAATTGGCAGACAATAAGGATGATAATGGACCATCAATAACAGAGCAAGTAGATTATTGTTTTCAGAGAATTCCGTCAGTAAAACTCTGAATTGATCCAGGACCAGAAGGTCAAAAAAAAACAAAAAAAAAACGATGCTTTTGCGCTTGAAAACATTTTGATGTTTCGTCAAGCAGGAGCAAATCCAAGGTTAAGTTATCGCCAACTTATTTAAAACTTCAACGAAAACCAGAGTTTTCCTAAAACTTGCCTAAAACATAAAAAAAAACAGATTCCTGGCGGCAAAAGAAACGTTCTGCTTTTTCGATCAATTAGCATGTCTTTTCAAAAGAGACATGCTAATTGATTTAATTCTTCACTAATAGTTTTGATCTTATTATCACACTCCTTGTTTGATAAAGCCTCGTTCAGTTGAACATGATATCACTTAGGGACCCGAGACCCGAACTCGGATCCGGGTAGTTGTTTCGGGTATTACCCGAATTTAAATATTCGGGTAATTACCCGAAAGTTATAAAATACCCGTTTCGTTTTAAATCGGGTAATACCCGATTGTTTTTAATACCCGATACTTGATACCCGTAGAATACCCGTAGAAAATACCCGTAGAATACCCGTAGAAAATACCCGTAGAATACCCGTAGAAATACCTGTAGAAATACCCGAAGAAGTAAAAATACCCAAAACAGTTCAACCTCAATTCACTTATGACATTGAATTACAAATAACAAAAAAAAATTGAAATATGAATATTAGTACTGAAAGAGTTCAAGTTTCAGGATAAGCAAAAAATTAAAAGTAGCCTGGCCATTTTAAATCTGAAATCTCATCCAGTAATTTACTGTTCTCTTTCATGAACACTAGCTGCTCCATTTTGCTAACACTTAAATTTGTTCTCCTTACAGTGCAAATGTTCCCTGCACTTGAAAACACTCTTTCAGAAGAGAGATGAGGCTGGGATAGCCAGAAGCTGCCTAGCAAGCTTTGCAAGCATAGGGTATATATATATATATATATATATATATATATATATATATATATATATATATATATATATATATATATATATATATATATATATATATACATATATATATATATATATATATATATATATATATATATATATATATATATATATATATATATATATATATATATATATATATATATATATATATATATATATATATATATATATATATATATATATATATATATATGAGACCGTCAGCTTCAAAACCGGCCCTTTGACATTTTTTTCGATTTTGAATGAAGCACGCCAAATACTTCGTAATGGCTCGCACTATATTGAAAAATTAAAAAAATGATGCAAAACCTGTTCAATCCTATAGTTTTTACTATGTAAAATTCAGCAAATGATCAAAACCGGCTCTTTTTGTTTGCGCAGCTGCTTCAAAACCAGTTTATTATTTCAGCCAATAGGAAAGCACTTATCATACCACGTGATCACAACAGCTGATATTGAAAATACTTTCGTTTTTAATGCTTTTATCCTCTGGAAATTGCAAATTCTTCGTGATTTGTCTTGTAAGTAATAGAAAAAGTAGAAAATATTTATGAAATATTAACTAACTAAACATTTACAGACTTTTTGCGATGGAAAACGATCGAAAAGTAAAAAAAACAAGCAGACTGCAGTCACGCAAACGCGTGGCAGACCCCGAAAACACAAAACGAGCAAGGGAGAAGAAAGCTAGGTATGCATTACTGATGAAGTATTATTTTTAATTATGTTTATTAACTTTTAACTTCTATTTTTCTGCAGGTATTTAAAGAAGAGTCCACCAAAAATCCCTTCATGCAAGCACAAATTGGGTGCTTTCCAATGTCACTGCCTGTCACAGAGTGATGTCATCACTTTCAATGAGCGATTTTATCAAACAAGTAAGAAAATGGACCAGGACAACTTCATTTTGAAGCATTGTTCATCCCTACAGCCGAAACGTGTTAAAGGTGAATCAAATAGGAAAAGAAAATTTACTGTAAAATATTTTGTTACAAAGGCTGTCTCTTCCTCTATAAGAGTACCAGTTTGTAGGAAAACATTTTTAGGAATATTAGGCATAAAAAAACATAGACTGCTAGTTATCAGTAGATATCACAAATCTGGTACTTCAGCCAAAGAAAGTAGAGGTGGAGACAGGAAAGCAGAGAAGTTTGTTGAGAAAAAAGAGAAAGTAAATAAATTCATAGAATCATTTCAAGTTAGTGAAAAGCACTACTGTAGGTCACACTCAAAATGTAGGCAGTACTTACCAGCTGAACTCTCAACTGCTGCAATGTGGAGGATGTATAACAAAAAGTGTGATAGTCAATTAAAAGTTACCAAATGGTTTTTTACTAATATATTCAATACGGAGTATAATCTAGGTTTTGGGACCCCTAGAGTTGACACCTGCTCTGCATGTTCTGAACTTAAAACTAGAATCAAAAATACAAAAGATCTCCAAGCCAGAGAAAAAATAGTTTTAAAATTAAACATCCATTGCCAAAGAGCTGATGCTTATTTTGACAAGCTGAGGGAAGAAAGTGATGACCTTGTTACCCTCTCATTTGATTGTGAGAAGAACCAAGTCTTACCTAAACTATCAAATCAAGCTACTACTACAATATGCGGATTCTGGCTCATTGATACTTTTCCATACTTAAGGAATTCAAGATGGTGTTGTGTTTTTAAAATGTAAAAATGTTATTAGATTTCCATCTCATTGTTAATATCATGCCGGAACCTGCAAAGAAGTATAAAACTGTATCTTTTTCGTAATTTATTCTAGACCAAAGAGCTTATCATAAACCATAAATGTAAAGCACGGTTTTAGTTTGTAGTGTCCAATGGCTAGGGTATGAATTCCGTCTTGTAAGATGTGTCTTTTGTCGTCGTTAGCGCTGAGAGCGACTTTGTTGATTTCTTCGGTGTAAATGTTATGTTCATGTGATCGGAAGACGTTCATGGTTGCAAGCTTTTCCATCTTATTCATTAAGCAGTCTTTATAATCTTGATGAGTGATGTGTTTTTTGAATATTCTCCATGGTTTGTTATTTTTAAAAAAAATTTATTCTTTAAAAATTTCACCACAAGGTATTGATAACTTCTTGAAAGTCAAGACCTTCATCCAATTTTTTTAAGACGTAAAGACACAAGTGACCACAATAAGACGTGTTACCAAATTGCACTCTTTCACTGTTATAATAAACCGGGCTTTTCAAGTATTTAGTCAATTCAACAAGAGGAGGCTGAGCATAAGAGTCAAAGCTGTATTTTTTGTCAGCGTCTTTATACCAGCACACCCAATGAAATCCATCTGTACTAGAATCTCCTGTGTTGACAATTCCACATTCTTTTTTCATTGTCTTTTTTGGTAAATCATCCCTCACAAAAACACCTCTAAAGTTTTTCAATTTTAACTGTTTAGTAGCCTTTATCAATTGAAAGTTAGTTAAAGCCTCATTGGGTAAAACAATTCCTTCTACGTCAATCCATTGAAAGTCGATCATTTTTTTAATTTCTTAAAAAGTTTATCCGAATTTTTTAACAAGCGATTTTCATAGAATAGCGCCTAAAAAGGGTATACTATTAAAGGGTGAGTTAGGTCCGAGCAATAATCCAGATCCAATAGATTGATAGCCTTTTCCATTTTTAACAAAGAGTCCATCACCGTGAACATTTTTAGTCCATGGGGTGATAAACAATCCTTCTCCACCTAAAGTTTTTATCTTCATTCCATTTCCATTTTTGCTCATGTAAAAAAGACCTCGCCCAGCAATTTTATCAACCATAGCAGAGCCAGCAGAAGAACCTACACCTGCTAACAATCCGGTGGCGAGAGCAGGAACTACTCTTGTGGCAAGAGTGCTGCCTAACATACCTAATAACGGTAATAGAGCTCCGATGAATCCTCCTTCAATGGTTGAGTTGTATGATAATTGCCTTTTGCTCAATTTAAGAGTGACTCCTTTACCAGCTTCATACGCTTTTCTAATTTTGTTCAATTGCGCATTAGTGATAGCGAGAACATGTTTACCGTTCAAGTCTTGATGAGAAAGCTTAATGCTAGTATCGGTTTTATCATGCATAGCTTTTTTAATTTTATCAGATTGACTCTGTGAGATGTTAATTTTGATGTTTTGATAATTGCTCATTTTTTATGTATTAAAAATTATTTATTTCACTTCTCGAATATGATATCGTATTGTAATATCCTCTCCACGAAAATCAACCAAATCTCCATTCTGATCAATGATACGAGTAACCATTGTTGAAATTTCAAACAGTTTAACAGGAAGATAAATCAAATGCATTGGTCTCTCGATGATTTTATAGCCTGGACTAACATTTGGATAAAAGGAGTAAATGCAATTGAGTTGGGTTCCATTAATATAGGATGATCCGATAACGTTGTTAACGATTCTGATGGTGTTAATGCTTGAAATTCTAACGATATTATCCGACTCGTATTCGGAATTGGAATTTAATTTTCTTTTAGTAAACCCTAAAACTGAAGAGATGCTGTTCTCCACGTTAAAGTCAATCAAATAATTCAAACCAAGTTTAATGGTTGATTTTAAAGTATTAAGATTGATTCCAATTTGAAGGTTGTTTGGAGAGTAATTAATTTTATTTGCAATAATATAACTTCCACGTTGAGCTGTTTTTATTGTGTTTAAAATAGACTTTTGCAAATACTCATTGATGTCTTTAATGTCATAGCTTCCTGATGGAATGATAATGTTCTCCCAATGAGCTCCATTGTTCATGCTGTATTTGAAAGAATTGTTTTTACTGTTTACATTTGGAATGCTGTTGTAAGTTTCAAGACCGAGAAAAGCCATTTCATAACTTTTTCCTTCGTCAAAAACGATTTTATCTAAAAATTCAGTGGTGATAACACTTGATTTTCCATCTACATCGATGATTATACCTGTCATTTTTTAAATAATAATTATTTTTTAAATTGTTTTAGAAAAATAAAAAATCATCAAACCCGCTTCGATATTTTCCGCAATCCTTTTTCGAGGATAAATCAATGACGGCAAATCCGTGAGGTTCATTCCAGCAATGATTGCAAAACTTTTTAAATTCTTCTATTTTCATATCACAGGAAACGTGATCTTGATAAATGTGATTAACGCTTTTTTGGTCTTGTTTAAAGAGACAAATAAAGTTAGCATTTTCTCTGATGGTATGTCTTGGAATCTCGAAATAGTTTTGAGCGAGATAAAAGCAGTCAACGTTAGAATGTCTTCCTCGGATATAATATTTTTCACACTTGTTTTGATTGGTCAATTGCAAATCATCAAAGATCATTAAATTGTTTTTAGATGAATCAAGATCTTCTGGTTCTGGCACATCGTCTGCTGTTTCGAAAAATTGACATTCCATATCATAATTGTCAGAATATTTTTTTGAAAGATCGTTAATAACATCTTCATGGATTAAATTCAATTTTTCCATTTCGTCTTGTACATCATCCGTTAACAAATCAACAATATCCTTTTTAGGAAGTTTATTTTCGAATGATCTTTTGAGTATTTTGTATTCGGGTTGGAAAAGGGATTTTCCAAACACTTGCAATCGGTTGTAATCTAGCCATCCAGGTCTGAGCAGTAAATTGAGCAGCAACGTTGTTTTTCCGTATCCAGACTTTCCAACGATGATTCCTCGAATGCTTCTCGGTAAAAGCTTGCTGTTGTTTCTTTTGGTTTTCCCAATTTTACACGACAATTTCATCACTTCCATATTTTTTATATTAAAAAAGTTTTTATATATGTTAAAATGTACTGCGTTAAGTGTAGAAGAGAGACTGAAACCATTCACTTGAAAAACGAGATCACAAAAAACAACAGAGCTATGTTGAAAGGGACTTGCAACTCTTGTGGGATAACAAAATGCAAGTTTGTTTCGGCTGCAAAAGGAGGAGACTTGGTGGAATCGATCAACAATTTTTCAAAAAAAATAAAGCTTCCATGGGCAAAGTTTCCAGGAGAAATGCACGTTCCAGGGATGAACTTTGCAGGACCTGGTACCAATTTAGATAAAAGACTCACTTCCACAGACATGTATCAAGAGTGGAGCAAACCGGTGGATAGAGTGGACAATGCAGCATATCATCACGATTTAGCTTACAAGTATTTTAACGACAAGCAAAACAGAAATTTAGCAGATCGAATGATGCTTGAAGAAATGGATTCTATACAAAATCCTACTCAAAAAGAAATAAGCGAGCGAAAAATCATCGAACCCATCATCAAAGCCAAAGCTAAATTTGGATTGGGTGTGAGTGATTTGAAATGGACGGATCAACTTGCAGAGGAGCTTCATAAACCGGTGATTCATCATTTTAAAAAAAGAAAAGTGATTGTGAACGACATTGATGAAATATGGGCTGCTGATTTGGTGGACATGCAATCGTTTTCAAAATTCAACAAGGGCGTAAAATATTTGCTCATGGTTATTGATGTGTTTTCAAAGTATGGATGGATTGTTCCGTTAAAAAGCAAAACAGGTCTTGAAGTAGCTGAAGCGTTAAAAAAGATTTTCACAGAAAGAAAATGCATTAAATTGTGGGTAGACAAAGGAAAAGAGTTTTACAACAAGCACGTGAGAGCGTTGGGTGTGCAACTGTATTCCACTGAAAACGAGGAAAAAAGTTCTGTTGTCGAGCGATGGAATAGAACAATGAAAGAGAGAATGTTTAAATATTTTTCAGCCAACAATACCAATAAATACATTGACGTATTGGATGAGATGGTGAAAAATTACAACAACACAAAGCATTCTTCCATCAAAATGACACCAGTGGAAGCTAGCGATGAAAAGAATAAATATAAGGTCTGGTGGAGTCTGTATGGAAAGGATCAAACATTACCAGCAAAACCGAAATTTTCCATGGGCGATCAAGTGCGAATCGTAAAAAAGAAGTCTCATTTTGAAAAGGGGTATACGCCGAGATGGACTGAGGAGGTTTTTACAGTGTCAAAAGTTCAGTATACGAATCCGCCCACGTATAAAATCTCTGACGCTAACGGTGAAGAAATTCAAGGCACCTTTTACGAGCAGGAGATGCAAAAGACACATCAAGACATATTCAGAATTGAAAAAATCATTCGCAAAACCAAGAGCAAGTCGTTAGTCAAATGGTTGGGATATCCAGACTCGTTCAACTCATGGGTAGATAATAATGAATTGTTAAGTTTGCAAAAATAGACGCGTCGTTTTGTATGGCAAGAAAAAAAATTTTTGATTTTGAGTTAAATAAAATCTTGCATATAGAAAAGAAATGAATGCGATAATGAATAAGATGATTATAAAAATAAATGTGCTTGAAGCTGATATGTATGAAAGCATGAAACATATTGACTTGAATAGGTTCATGTCTAATTACCAATTGATGTTGAATGAATTGCGTTGTAGTATTCATGAAGCAGTGAATTTAGATAATATGAATGATATCCTTGAAAAGATGTTTTATTTTGAAAGTGAATTGGTTGATGATTTTTTAGAAGTGGAACAGAAATTTCGATGGGATAGTAGAAATATGAAATTGGAAACATACATGAATAACTTGCATAGACACTGTGGTATAATTAGTAAAATAATTCAAATGATGATAATGTTAAATCCTTAGTCAAATGGTTAGGATATCCTGATACGTTCAACTCTTGGGTGAACAATAAAGAATTGTTAAGTTTGCAAAAATGATCTAAAAATTTATTTTTAACATGTAAAATGCATCCTCCTCACAAGTTTTTTAGAAATGTTACCTCAGCAGAAGTCCACAGTTTGGATTTGCAATTAAAAATTTTGGAAGAGAGGGTTAGAGAGTTGGAGGAAAGAAGACCAAACAACATTATTGTGTCTACGAAAACGTTAGATCATCCACCTTATTTCAACGTTAACGAACAATATGAGATTTTTGCCCAGAAAGACATTAAATTTGCTGCTCTCTCACATACAATGATAGCTTTATCCATTGGGCTGAATTTGGAGAAAGGTGTTGCAGTGATAACATTAATGAATAAAATTACTGATCAATTGAATTATAGAAAAAACGAAGTTATTATTTCAGAGTCTGTAGATGATGTTATTATGGACGTGAATAGTAACAACAAACAGGACGTGATTGTTAAAAAAGGACAAAAACTTTGTAAGATTAGTTACATTGATTTAAAATAGTTTTTTTCGCTTAATAAAAATGGAAATATTGAATGAAAAACTTTATCCAGTTCTTCCATCAGCTCCTATAGATGAAGGAGGACATGTTTATAGGCTTCAGAAAATAAGCAAGATTCAGAAAGAGATAGAGAGTGAAAAAGCAAAGCGAGTTCATCTAAGCAAAAAGTACCATCGCGTGTTTAGAATCATTTCGAATGTGGATAATACAATGCAAGGATTATGTATAGCACTAGGTGCGACTGGAATAGGGCTTTTGTCTACGATTATTGCCAGTCCAGTAGCGATTGCGTGTGAAGGTGTGGCTATTGGCATGGGGTTTTTATCGATTGTTGGAGGTCAAGTGAATAAAAAGATGGTATTAAAAGCGGAAAAGCATGAGAAGATCAAAGTGTTGGCTGAGTCGAAATTGAACACCATCAGCGAGCACATTTCCAAAGCGTTGATAGACGGAAAAATAAGCGATTCAGAGTTTCAATTGATTCTTGGGGAGCTTCAAAAATTTAAATCCTTGATGGATGAAATACGAACCAAAACCAAAAAGGGAATAGATGAAGTTACTAAAGAAAACTTGATCCAAAAAGGACGAGAAGACGCGATTCAAACGTTTAACAATTTGTTTAAAAAAGGATCAACGTAGTCGTAAAAACCAATTTATGTTTTTTTTCCACGTATTTTAAAAAGACGTTTTTCTTTAAAATACAAGACCTGAATAAAAGGGATGAAATTGTGAAAGAAATTAATGATAGACGAAAGAGGATTTATCAGAACAGCATCAACGACAAAATTTCAGATACGAATTTTCAAGCTGATGTGAGCAAGCTGTTCAAGCCGATCATCGAGAGCAATGAAAAGATGATCAAAAGCCTGTCAGTCGATCAAAAAAAGAAAAGACCTTTCGAAGTGAACAAAGTTGGAGATAAAATGTACATTGGAAAAATGGAGGTTGAAATAGATGGAAATGATATCATTGTCGGTGAAGAAAAGTATAATGGAACAAAAGGTCTTTGGGAACTGATGACTGAATTAACAATACCAAAGAGCTATACCGATGAAGATTTGCAAAATTATGAAAAAATTTTAATGGACAGTGATGCTATAAGATCTGATTCGCAACCGCATAAACCGAAATCATCAAGAAGACCAAAGTATCAGCAACTTATTGCTCCTATTTGGGAAAAAATGATGCGTATTGAAAAGGGTATAAAAGGTCGTGGTGTTATTATTCTTCCAAGTGATCCTAATGCGTTGGTAGAAAAGCTTGAATTGAGTATTGCTGCTTGGCATGCTGGGAATAAAGAGTCAAGAAATGTGGCTGTTGCTATTTGCGATGAGCTGTTGAGACAAGGAGAGATTAATAAAGAGGAATATAAATCGTTAATGAGGACTATTGATAAAATTATTTAAAAAATTGTTTTTATTTAAAAAATGCTCATTGTGAACAAAAGAAGATATGTGAAAAAGAACATTGTTGGAGGAGTTGGTATTGTGGACATGATTAAAAATTTCATAAAAAGAGCAGCTGCGTCAAGTGTGTCAAAAGCAACAGTGAATTTGCTTAAAAATGCTGCTACAAGTAAAATTGGACAAGAAGCGATTACAGCTGCAAAATCTGCTGGGACAGAGTTAGCCCTTTCAGCCATCTCCGCTGCTAAAGACGTGGCTATTGATAAAGGTAAAAAGACCATTGAGAAATTAAAGACTGGTTCATCTATTCAAATTAAGAAAATGTCTAAAAAGAACGCGATTCGAATCCAAGACCTGGTGAAAATGGGGCAGGGCATGAAAATAGTATGAAGATAGCATTTTGTTGCGATGACTTGCAATGAGAGACATTTAAATGAATTAAATAATTTTTTTTTATTATATAAAAAATGATAAGTACTGAGCGATTAAGAGTTACTGAGAACCCAGAGTATGATATTGGTATTGAAAAAGTTGATTTTTTTGAGTACCTTCCAACCAATCTCGATTTAAATTCTTCAGGCACGATTACTTTTGAGATAGACTGTCAATCGATTCAAACAGTACCATCAGAGGCTTACATTCTTATTGAAGGAGTGTTGAAAAAGAGCGATGGAACCTTTTACGATGCTAAAGACAACATTGCACTGGTGAACAACGCTTTGATGTATTTGTTTAATGATGTGACTTATGACTTGTCGGGAGAGCAAGTGGAAAGAGTGATGTATCCAGGTCCAGCCACCACCATACTTGGATTGATGAAATATCCTTATGGATTTCAGTTTGCTGATGGATTAAAACAGATGTGGTATATGGATACGTCAAATCTTGTTGAAAATTCAGGATTTAAAGTTAGACGAGACCATTTGTTTGCAGACACTACATCCGTTGGAGCTTTTTCGTTTAAAATTCCGTTGAAGCACATTTTTGGATTTTGCGAAACCTATGACAAAGTTGTTTATGGGTTCAGACATACCATCACCTTTACAAAGAAAGAATGCGATGATGCGATTTACAGAGCGGAGAGCGTTAGTGCAGGAATGATCAACCTTAAAAAATTCAGACTTTATATGCCTCGCGTTGAATTAGATATTTCGAAAAAGACTGATTTCATGAATTTAATAGCTCAAAAAATTCCCATTCAAGTGGCTTATAAATCAAACAAATGTGAAAGACAGCTTATTCCAGCCGGTCAAACAGAATTTACCTGGTCGCTTGGAAGAGTCACTGACAAAAGCATTCCAAGATTTATCTTGTTCGGACTTCAGACAAACAGAAATTCCAGTCAAACAGTTAATCCATCACTATTCGACCATTGTGATGTTAGCAATTTTTACGTGACTGTTAATGGAATAAAGTATCCAAATTACAATTACGACTTGAATTTTGGAGAAAAGAGAGTGGTCATGGCTTATTCAGATGCGTTCTCTTTTGATGAAAAATATTACGGCACAAATGAACTTGTTTGTCAATCTGGGTTAACCTTGCTTGAATATATAAAACTATATCCGTTGTTCTTTGTGGATATCAGCAAGCAAAAAGAAAGAGTGGCGTCGGAAACAGCTGAATTAGTGGTAAACCTTAAATTTCGAACTTCAACTATTGCAAATACCGTTATTTTTGCAGTGGTGATCTCTGACAAACTGCTTAAATTTGTTTCAGACGGAACCAACATGACTGCTGTTTATTAAGTTTATTAAGATGTCTTTTCAGGAAAAATTGAATTGACTTAAAAAAAAATCTTGGTATAATAAAAATGAGATATACAACATCGTATTTGAAAAATTTGTTGAATGAAAACGGCGTTAGTAAAACAGCAGATGATTTAATAACGTTGATGATGCTTGCGGTTGAAAATAATTTGATCAGTAAAGATGAGATTTTAGAAAGAGCAAAAGAAAAAAAAGTAAAGCCTCCTCCAAAAGAAAAAAAACCTGTTGATCCAAAATGGGAATGGCTTAGTTTAGTTAAGAAAAAACCCATCACTGTGAGAATAACCAACATTGAAACGGGTGAGGTGACTGAATACAAGTCTCTTTACAAAGCGATGGCAGGGACTGGACGTGGATGGAGATATTTAGAGCGTCGAGATGGAAAGGTGGATAATGGAATCAAGATTGAATTTTTAAATTCTGAAAAGCTTGAAAAACGTAAAAAGCAGCAAAATTGATTTTTTAACTTTTAACATGTTAAAAAATTGACTTAAATAAAATTCTTGGCATAAATAAAAAGATGGAGAGGAAGTATGTGATTGAATTTGATACCATGGGTCGTGCGCATCTGTTTGATGAAGAAAAAGAAATTCATGTGGCTGGATACGAATTTACTGCACATGACGAGTGGGGAAGAAAGTATACGATTAGATTTGATGAAATGGGTCAAGCACATGTATACGACTCAATAAGCGAAATTTTTGCCAATTATCTTGTTTCATAAATTTTTAATTCTCCCGCGAAAAGAATTAAAAAACGGTAAAAACTTTTCGAAGAAGAAAGTATGCTGAAAATGTGCCAAGATTTAAAAAAAATTGAATTGACTTAAAGAAAATCTTAGTATAATAAAAATGAGTATCTATTCTTCAAAACCAGAATTAATTGCTAAAGAGCGGAAACTTGAATGCATCGAAAAAAATTTTATTTCCCTTAATAAAATGGGTGATAAAACTGATGCTAAAAAGCAAAAAGCAAAAACTACCGCCAAAGAGCGAAAAATTGAAAGTGACATAAAGAAAAATCTTTCCGTAATAAAAATGGAAAGTAAAACTGTGAAAGAATTAAAAGAAATTGCTAAAGGGCAAAAAATAAAAGGGTACTCTAAAATGAGAAAGGGAGAACTTATAATGGCTTTACAGCCTCCTAGAGTTGTCTCTGCTCCTGCTGCTTTTCGTAGACGAACGACTGAGGCAAGACCGTTGTCTGTTAATGTAAGACCTACCGTGGTGAGGTTTGTTCGACCAACTGTAAAAGTTTCTGTAAAGCCGGTAAAAGTTTCAATAAAACCGACAAAAGTAAGGCTTGCTGTTGGTTCTGAAAGGCCTGTGCCTGTCCCAAGACCGGTTCCAGCACCTAGACCTGTGCCTGTTCCAAGACCAAGGTCTGACGACTTGATTTCATTCGAACCTTCTACTCTCTTGCAAAATCGGGTGACTGGAGATGAACCCTCTATTCTTAACACACCGGTTATAGATTCAACAAACGTTATTACACCTAGACCGGTTCCAGCACCAAGACCTTTATTTTCAAGTCTGACGGCAGCTACAAAAAGTGTGGCATCCTATGTTAAAACTAAGTTTAATGATATTAAAGAATGGGTAGAACCCTACGTTCCTGAAGTAGTCAAGAATCAGGTAAGCAAATCAGTAGAACAAATCGATAAAAAAATAAAGTCTATCAAATCACTTGTATTAAGAACAGAGTATAAACAACCCGTGCCAATTATAGTACAGCCTGTGCCAAAGCCAATTATAGTAAAGTTTAAAATGACTGAACATTCGGCAGAGAGTTCTGTGAGACAATTTTCTTACACACCTTCTTCTCGATACCAAGACATTGCATCCTTTTTTAATTTGGTAAGAGAGTCTAGCATTCAAACCATGGAAGGGGAAAGAAACACCAGAGTAAGAATTATTTTAACGTGTAAAATGAAATCTGTAAGCATCATGACTGGTGAAGAAGTGACTCGGGAAGCAAGCTTTTCATCAAGATCAGAGATTATTCTAGCAGCTACAAATGTAAGAGAGTTAATGAGCGAAATGGAAGAGAAAGTCTTGGAAAGTAGTGTTAAATACAATGCTTTAGGATCTAATTGCACTATATCTAAGATTTTAAGAATGGATATTAACTTTACTGATTATGAACCTCTCAGCGGTGCTTCCTACATGGAGCTGTCTAAAGAGCTGAAAGACAAAAAGGCGATCATCAACATGGAAAACGAGGACGATCAATGCTTTAAATGGTCAGTCGCTCGAGCGTTGAATCTGAAAAATAAAAACAACGAAAGAATCGATGAAGACTTGATTAAAAAATCAGAAGAGCTGAATTGGGATGGAATAAAATTTCCCGTCAAGCTTAATAAAATCAACAAGTTTGAAAAGAATAATCCAACTATTAGCATTAACGTCTTTGGGTATGAAAATAAAAAACCTTACCCTTTGCGAGTATCTGAATTTGCTGATCGAAATAACTGTGTTGATTTGTTGTTTATTTCAAACGAAGACACTGACCATTATTGCGTGATTAAAAGTTTGAGTCGGTTATTGTCTACACAAACATCAAAAGGTAAAAGAAAACAACATTATTGCAGAAATTGCTTGCAAGGCTATGACCAGGAAGAAAAGCTTCAACATCATCAACCTTATTGTTATGATAACACCTCAGTAAGAATTGAACTTCCTAAAGAAGGGACGACCGTTCAGTTTAAAAACTATCAAAAGGGTATGAAAGTTCCATACGTTGTATATGCAGACTTTGAAAGTTTTATCCAACCCTTCGATGACATTAAGCAACATGGTGAGTCTCATACTAAAAAATACCAAAAGCACGTTCCAAGCTCCTTCTGCTATTACATCAAATGCTTCGACGATAGCCTTTACAAAGGAAAACCAGTCATGTACACAGCTGAAAGCGATGACGATGACGTAGCTCAAAAGTTTATAACCATGCTTGAATCAGATCTTATAAAGATTTTCGACAAGATTGATTTAATAAAAAAGAAAGTCATGACTGATGAGGATGAAAAGAATTTTAAGGTTGCAACTCTATGTCATATTTGCGAAAAAGACCTTAACGGTGATAAAGTCTTAGACCACTGTTATTTGACTGGAAAGTATCGAGGAGCTGCTCATAACAAATGCAACTTAGATTATAAACTTCCAAAATTCATACCTATCATTTTACATAATTTGTCTGGCTATGACAGCCATTTGTTCATCAAGAAATTAGGTGGAAAGCTCAATTGCATACCCAACAATGAAGAAAAATATATCAGCTTCTCTAAACAAATCAAAGTGAGAGAATTTATTAATAAGAAGGGTAAACTTCAGGAAATATGGAAAGAGCTAAGGTTTATTGACAGCTACAGGTTCATGGGTTTCAAGTTAGAAGATCTAGCTATAAATCTAAACAACGACCAATGCAAAAACGTTGCTCAATATTACTCTGGAGAAAAGTTTGATTTATTAAGAAAAAAAGGCGTTTACCCTTACGAATGGGTGAACTCGATTGAAAAGTTCTCCGAAACGCAAATACCTCCTATTGAAGCATTCTATTCCAAACTGAATGATGAGGAAATAAGCTGTGAAGACTATGCGCATGCAAAAAACGTTTGGAATGTATTTGAATGTGAAACGTTTAAAAACTATCACGAGCTGTACAACATGTCTGACGTCTTGATACTTGCCGATATCTTTGAAAATTTCAGAGACGTGTGTCGTAACTATTACAAGCTTGACCCTGCTTGGTATTACACCTCTCCTGGTTTGGCTTGGGATGCCATGTTGAAACTAACTGGAATTCAGTTAGAGCTTCTGTCTGATATTGATATGCTTCTCATGGTTCAAAGAGGGATACGCGGTGGAATTTGCATGATCAGCAAACGACATGGAACTGCCAATAACAAATACATGAGTGATTATGATCCTTCACAACCTTCGAAATTCATTCAGTACTTAGACGCTAATAATTTATATGGATGGGCTATGTGTAAGCCTCTTCCTGTTAGAGGATTCAGATGGATGGCTGAGGATGAACTTTTAAATTGGAAATCCATGCCTTGTATTCTCGAAGTTGATTTAACCTATCCTGAAGAGCTTCACGATTTATACAACGACTATCCTTTAGCTCCTGAAAGAATGACTATTGGAAAAGTAGACAAGCTCGTTCCTAATTTAAACAACAAGGAAAAATATACTATTCACAATGAAAACCTAAAACTATATGAACGACTTGGATTGATCGTTACCAAAATTCATCGTGGCATCACCTTTGAAGAAGAACCTTTTATGAAACAATACATCGATCTCAACACCGCATTAAGAGCAAAAGCTAAAAACGAGTTTGAAAAAGAATTCTTCAAGCTTATGAACAACTCTGTCTTTGGAAAAACCATGGAGAATATTCGAAAGCATGTTGATATTAAACTTGTCACCACAAGAAAAGAAGTTCTAAAATTGTCAAGAAAACCTAATTATGATACAAGTACCATTTTTGATGAAAACCTTGCTGCGGTTCACATGAAAAGAATAAAACTCTTTTACAACAAGCCTGTTTACTTGGGGCTGTGTGTTCTAGACATAAGCAAAATTCTCATGTTTGAGCATCATTATGACTACATGAAACCTAAATACGGAGATCGCGCGAAATTACTCATGACCGATACTGACTCACTCTTTTACGAAATCGAAACGGATGATTTTTATCAAGACATTGCCAACGATATTGAAGCTAAATTTGACACGAGCGAATTCGCGAAAGATCATCCTGCTGTTCAAAACTTTGGATTTGATATTGGGTTTAAAAATAAAAAGGTTATAGGCAAGTTCAAGGATGAAGCTGCTGGTAAACAAATTAAAGAGTTTGTTGGACTTCGACCCAAACTCTACTCTTACAAGATCGCTAAAGATGAACACAAAAAATGTAAAGGGGTTAAAAAGAAAGTTGTTGATAAACACATCACTCATCAAGATTATAAAGACTGCTTAATGAATAAGATGGAAAAGCTTGCAACCATGAACGTCTTCCGATCACATGAACATAACATTTACACCGAAGAAATTAAGGTCTGAAGTTCCCGAAAAACGGTTTTTCGGTTCTTCGGTTCTTCGGTATTTTTCGGGGAATCGAAAGGAATCGAAGGTTTCGGTTCTTTATCAGAATCGGAATCGAAATTTACCGAAATTTCGAATCTTGCCTAAAATAAGGAATCGAAAAGAACCGAAGTTATCGGTTCCTTATCAAATTAGGAACCGAAATTTACCGAAGGAACCGTTTTTCGGTAATTCCAGTCTCTAAAATGAATCACAGTCTCAAAGTCTACTACAAAGAGCTAAAAAAAGGAAACTTGTACTTGAATCACCAATGAAAAAATCACCAATGAAAAAAAACCCTATATATGATGCATCTAAAGATTTATTTAATACTGAACCTAGTGATAGTTCTACTAGCGTAGCTTATAGCAGTGCTAGTAGTAGTCGCAAGGGCAGCAAGGACAGTGTCACTGATCTCACTGATAGTGATTTAGAATAACTGTATTTTTCAACTGTATTTCAACTGTATTTTTGAAAATAAAAATTAAAAAAATTCAAGTTTTTCAATTCTTAGTAACAATTTCGATTCTTTGTAGCATTTTTGATTTTTTGCGATATTTCCCGCTAAGAACCGAAATTGGAACCAAAATTCCAATTTCGGTTCTTAGCGGTTCTTAGCAATTCCAAATTCCCGCTAGGAATCGAAAAGAACCGAAGTTATCGGTTCTTTATCAGAATCGGAATCGAAATTTACCGTAATTTCGATTCTTTCTTAAAATAAGGAATCGAAATTTACCGAAATTTCGAATCTTGCCTAAAATAAGGAATCGAAATTTACCGAAATTTCGAATCTTGCCTAAAATAAGGAATCGAAATTTACCGAAATTTCGAATCTTGCCTAAAATAAGGAATCGAAAAGAATCGAAGTTATCGGTTCCTTATCAAATTAGGAACCGAAATTTACCGAAGGAACCGTTTTTCGGTAATTCCAGTCTCTGGAAGAAATCAACAAAGTCGCTCTCAGCGCTAACGACGACAAAAGACACATCTTACAAGACGGAATTCATACCCTAGCCATTGGACACTACAAACTAAAACCGTGCTTTACATTTATGGATTATGATAAACTCTTTGGTCTAGAATAAATTACGAAAAAGATACAGTTTTATACTTCTTTGCAGGTTCCGGCATGATATTAACAATGAGATGGAAATCTAATAACATTTTTACATTTTAAAAACACAACACCATCTTGAATTCCTTAAGTATGGAAAAGTATCAATGAGCCAGAATCCGCATATTGTAGTAGTCAAGCTGCATATTATAGGAGGCAGCTCAACTTTTATAACTTTACAATTGTAAAAGGGAGCTCTCATAATACACTTAACAAAGAAAATATTGATTCTCACTATTGGATAGAGGGGGAGCAATCTAAGGGATCAAATGAAATTGCATCTGCTCTTTATTTTTCTCTGAATAATTTAAGCATGTCTAGCAACATAAAAAGAGTCAGATTGTACTGTGATGGATGCCCTGGGCAAAATAAGAATACAGTAATGATTGGTATGATCAGTTATTGGCTCCACAATAAAGCTCATCCTCATATTCAAACAGTGGAACTGGATTTCCCAGTGACAGGTCACTCCTTTATCCCACCAGATAGGGTGTTTGGCACCATTGAAAAGGTCATCAATAAGAAGGAGATCATTGTTAGACCGAAAGAGTATGTGGAGGTCATTGAAAAACATTCTGCAGTTTTCCACTTAGGAGAAGATTATGAAATTTTTGATTGGAAAAGTTATTTGAAAACAGTTCTAAGAAATAATGTTTCTTGGCATTTCAAAATAGCTAGTTGTAAAAGAATCATTGTGTTAAAAAGACCAAGAATTATTGAGGTGAGAGGTGAACCTTTTTATACAGTAGAAGTTAATGCTTTTAAGTCATTGACCAAGAAAGGTAAAAATTTTAATTCAATTAGTTTACCAATCATTCATTCACAAATTAAAATTAACCCGAAGAAAATAAAGGATGTAGAAAAGTTATTGAACTCTCATTATGGTGTTGATTGGAGACAAGATCAAAATCTTGAGTTTTACAATAAAATCATACCTAATGAGGAAATAGATGGCATTGACTCTGATCAGGACAGTGAATCAGAAGAAAATAATGAGCTGTGCTGTGGTGAAGATGGATCATCTGATGTTGATGATGCTGATGTTAGGATTTAGTAATTTAAATTTTGTGAACTTGAAACTATTTTATTGTAAAGAATTTCTTATTATGACATTGACTTGCCTTTTTAATGTGTTTTTTAAGGTGCATATAAAAAAAAGAAAGCTATATAATTCTTGTCTTGCTAATTATTACATAAGTAAATTTAATCTTTTAAATGTTGTTCACACATGTATTTGTGGCCTATACATGTCCTTCAGAAATTTTATGTACACCATAAATTTATTTAATAACACCATATTGCAAGAACCATTATAAATTTCTCATTAAAAATTTTTTCCGTGTTTTGTTGCTTCTACTATAAAACCCAGGTAGCTAAACTTATATGACATGTGATGCAGGTATTTCTTCAATTTTTATGACCACTAATAATTAGTTACGTTATTGCATTTTAATAGAAATTTAATGCATGGCAAAAATTATTTCGAAATATATTTAACTTTTTAAAAAACATTAGCGGGCTATCCTGCTAAAAAAAGGGGGGAGAGAGTTTTCTAAAATTGTCCATAGATGGCGTAAATATACTAAAAAGCGTGTGAAATCGCGGTGGACTTTAAATAACCATGGGTTCCAACGAAATTAATCACAAAACAATTAAAATTTTATTAAAATGTGCAGTGGCTGGATCAAAACCGGCTCTTTTTTGAAAAAAATGCCCTTTAATTAAATATTTCTATTCAATGATTATCACAATTACTGATATTCACATAGAAAACCATTCATTAGTGACTAAACATGAGGTGTATATGTTTTTTTTAATTTTTTTATTTGCACAAAAAAAAAAGTGTATCCTGTTTTTAAAAATATAAAATCATATTTATACATTATGGCTGAAAATAGGCATAAAATAAATGGAAATATGAAAATAAAATTTACATACATACATACATACATACATACATACATACATACATACATACATACATACATACATACATACATACATACATACATACATACATACATACATACATACATACATACATACATACATACATACATACATACATACATACATACATACATACATACATACATACATACATACATACATACATACATACATACATACATACATACATACATACATACATACATACATACATACATACATACATAATTGCAACAAACAACTGGACGTGCATTCAAACAGCAAAAAATTTATTAAATTATGACTATTTTAAATCTTTCCTATAAAATTATATATATATATATATATATATATATATATATATATATATATATATATATATATATATATATATATATATATATATATATATATAACTTTATAGAAAGGGTTTAAAATAGTCATAATTAAATTAATAAAAAGAAGACCTTAAAGTAGTCATAAAAAAATTTAAAAAAATAAATAAAACTATTTTATATATTTTGTTTTGAAAAAAAGTACGAGATATCCGATTTTATTACCCGACTTGTGCGTAGTTCAGAAATACGGGTAGTTCCGGTGACCGCGTAACAAAAGTGGGTAGCGTATTAAATAAAAAAAGTAAACAAATTAAAAAAAAGAAATTTTTACTTTTATATTTAAGAAGTGGTAGCAAAATGTTTAAAAAAAAGCTGTGAAGAATTGAGTATTAATTCTACCTATTCCATATAAGTATCAATTTTTAGCTAATTAAAAATTATTACTTACATGGAGTAGGTGGAATTAATACTTACATGGAGTATTAGTTCCACCCACTTCATGTAAGTATTAACTTTTAATTAGTTAAAATTAATACCTACACGGACTGGGTGGAACTAATAAATAGAAATAAATATGATATTAAAAGAATTGAAATAAAATTAAATTTAAAAAAACACAGTAAAAAAAACAACAACAACAAAAAAAAAATTAACGAAAATACCCGATCGCGCGAAAATTTCGGTTCAAGGATCGGGTAATTTTTTTACTTGATTTCGGGTAGTTTTATTACCCGAATTATCGGGTAATTTTTATTACCCGATTTTCGGGTACTTCTACGGGTAATTTTATTACCCGACTTTCGGGTAAAGAAATCGGGTAATAAAATTACTCGATGATCGGGTACTTCTACGGGTAATATTCGGGTAGTTTAAATCGGGTAATACCCGACCCGAAGGCTTGGATATCGGGTAACTGAAGTTATTAAAATTACCCGTCTACGGGTACCCGCGGGTATTCGGGTCAGGTATTCGCTCCCTAATATCACTATTCACTCCTGCTGATTCTAGGAAAAATACGAGGAGGGGGGGGGGGTGAAATATGTTAAAAATACCGACTCAAAAATCCTTCACGTGACATTTTGAGAATTTGTTTTTTCTCTGTATCCATTATTCATAAGCACATTTTTTTGGAACGATACATTAAGACTAACCATGAGAGAGATCTCGTCTCGTTCTCGTTTCTCGTGAGAAATGGGACTTCTCGTGAGAAACGAGAAATAGAAAATTCTCGCGAGAAGTAGAACGAGACTTAAATATTATATTATTTTCCAAATTAAAAATTATTATAATTTACAAAATGCTTAATAATTTGTATTTTTAATTAATTAATATTTTGACTCCGTGATTTTAATAAATTAATTTGTTTTGAGGATAGTAATAAGAACAATCCGTAATAATGTCATTGAAATAATTAATATCTGGATCAAATTTTTCATCAGATGCGAAGTGTCTTATTTCTGAAAAATTACAACTAAACGATTTAAAATCATTTGTTTCAGGCATTTTGATTGTGTTATAAATTAGAAGAACTTTCTTAGCACTGTATGTTAAAAAAAAAAAATTACTTTTTATGATCTCTACAAAAAATAGAATCGAACTTGAGAATTGCGTATTTACCTTCTTTTCTCAATTTAATCAATTTATCCCAGAGTTTTTTTACGCTTTTCTATTGTTTTCTTTGCAAAGTCTTCGTTAACAAATACACCTGTTCCGCGTAGTTTTTTTGAGTTTTGCAGAATTAACTTTTTATCGTTGAAATTTAAAAGTTTTAAAACAATTGATCGCTCTTTTCCTGACTTAATTGACCCTGTTCTGTGCGCTCTTTCAATTATAATTTCTTTGTTTATTTGGAGTTTTTTTTGGAATTTTGGAATTTCTTTGTTTATTTGGAGTTTATTTGGACTTAATTTCATTAGTTTACCAGTGGAATTGAACTTGACACATATTGTTCATATTGAATGTCATCCGATCATCCAGACACAACTTACACCCAGAAAAAGTAGAACAAATCATCTTAATCAGAGAAAACATTGTCTTGTTGGAAAAGTTTGGCAAAAAAATTCTGAATTAATATTTGAAAAAGTTGTTTACATTTGACAAATGTCATTTGTGTCTATTTGTCAAAACCCATGTTTACATTTTTTTTTTACTTTGATTTTAATAAATTTGTTTTCAAAAATTGTTAAATTTCTCGTCTCGTCTCGTTCTCGGTCTCACGAGAAGTACTAACTTCTCGTCTCGGTCTCGTCTCGGTTTGAAAAAGCCTAGTCTCGCTCATGGTTAATTAAGACAATAGGCGGATAAAATCTCACTTGCGAATGTTTCTATATATAATATTTTAAAATTTGAATTTCGCAGCAAAACGTACACTCGTCGACTAACCGTTTTGGGTTAAGTGCAAAAAATTTAGTTTTCAAAAAAAAGTTAACTTACCAGGCTAAATTTAGTTTACCAGTTATTTAAATATTATTATGGTACCTAATAATATTTAAAAGACTTTTCGAAAGAAAATTAAAATTACATTATAAAATTCATATAATAATATAAAAAATTAAAGATCTGGACTTTGATTTTTTCAAACTTTCATTCTTCTATGCTTAGCGGAAAACCATTTCTTAACAACACAATCAATATGAATTTTGTCAGTAATATCTTTTTCACAACTTAACATCATTAGTGAACTTAATCTTTCAGTAGTCATATTAGAACGCAAACTATTTTTAACCAACTTTAATTTACTAAACGTACGTTTATTTGATGTTGTAGATATAGGAGCAGTTAAAGCTAGGCGACATAACTGACTTGCCCAAGGTAATAAATTCTTCAACTCGTGAGATTTCTCAATTAATTCCATTATTGTTGCTAAACTTGAACATTGATGACATAATATTTCCCATTCAGCTACTACTGCATCAAAGTCTTATAAATAGCCAGATTGGGTTTTGCAATCCATGATTAAATAGATGACCTTTCCAAACTCAATTTTTACGTACTTTTGTAAATAATTTTTACTTTTTGTTGGGGACCTTTTAAATATTTTTACAACTTTCCTGACTTTTGTTATAACAGGTCCAATAATTTGGTGTTTAATTGTAACCTCAAATGTTTCATTAATTAACAATGAATCATTCGAATCTCGAAATTAATCTTCCTCTTCATAAACATTTTCACTATTGCAATCATAATCTTTGTCTTCATCATCGCTGTTACCTAAATTTTCAAAAACAGTGTTCTCGTCATCTAAACTTTTATCAACTTCTGTCGTCTTTTTTGTAAAGAACTGATATACAGGTATATGCGCTGCAAAAACCGTATGAATGATGTCATACTCGTATTTTCTTATGAACAATTTATTTACAAATTTTCTTAATATTTTTCATAACTATTGCTATAAATAACTCTTCCAGAGGGCTGCTGGAAATTTTTAAAAATTAGTTTCTATTTTTTACCATGTCAAAAAGTCATTGTTTTTTCAATGTGCACCTCAAAAACCACATCAACAAAAATGCAAATAAAACTTTTTCCAAACAAGTTTAAGCTTCAGGATTTGTTTTGCGGTAGTTACATTATATTCTGAGTTGATAAAATTATATAACTATACCACATAGCAGTTTTATTAGATTTACTTGTATTTGCTTTAAATTACTGTCAAAGTAACTTATATATACATATACATATTTTATTTGCTATACAGAAATAAAAAATGAAAATATTTTTAAAATGACAACAAAGTTTACTTTACGTTTTGGAGCAAGGTCAATAAATACAAGTAGTAAATCAGAAGCATTTGTTGCAAGAAAGCATACAAATGCAAAAAATAAACAGTTGGCAGAAGCTGTAGCATGTTGCAAAGATAACAATGTAAGAGGATATTGTGCAAGAAGCATTCATGCTTATTCTAGCAAATATATGGGATAAATGGGCAACAAAACCCACTCTCCTAAAAGCTGCAAAGCGAGTTGGTGTAACCAATGAAGCCTTGAGCATTAAATTCATGCAGCAGGACAAGTTTGATAGAGCATATAATTGCATAAAGACTCCTGAAGAGGCATCAGTTTCATCCATGCAATCAACATTGATTTTCCCTGATTCATCATTTATTGTCTCTCCTGATAGAAGAAGAGGGTCAGCATTGTATTGGAAAGAAAAGTTTGAAAGTGCTCAATCTTTGATTATCGAGCTGCACGAGAAGAGCATCCAACTTGAGGAGATACTAGGATTTATGACTATTAGAAAAGTAAAACCAAATCTATGTACTAGTTCAATACGAATAACTAAAGTTCATGGGTTAATGAAAGCTAAAGACAATTTAAGTTTAGTTGCAAGCATTAATGAGAAGAAAGAACTAAAAGTTCAAACACAATTGCAAAATGCAGAAAAAAAAAGAAGAAGTAAAGAAAATCTCTATCAAATGTAAAGAGATATGTGTATGTACTGGTTATTATTAAACATTATTCAAGTTATTATTAAACATTGTTTTTGTTGTGGTTTTTGACTTTTAAGTTTATTTTCTAAATGCACCCCAAAAACCACATCACTATTAGATTGAACTTGGCTCAAAAATGTAAAAAATAATATTGCAAAATAAATTAACTTTATGATTATTATTGAAAAGGGCACTTAAAACTTTATGATTGTTATTGAAAAGGGCGCTTGCACCATCAGTCTGAATACTAATCATATAATCCTCAAGGTTTGTTTTAAAATAGTGGAGTCTTTATTTAGAAGTAAAACGCACTTTTCTGCTGGCATAGACCCTAAAAATGCGAATCACACCTAAATTCCAATAGTTTTCAAACTCATGTACATGATCTTTCGAACTTAAAGCTTTCATGGATAAACTTGGTGCTTGCGACTGCATTGTTACTTTAAGTTTATGTTTAGACAGTAAATGGGAATGTAGACCTTTTGTTGAACTACCTACCATTTTCAATGTTTTTTTGCATGCAGTAACTTTGCACATGGTGTTTCATCTGTTCCTCATATCTCCATATCAGATTTGTGCTATTGAATTCAGCGTAGTTCGTCATGATATTTGCTTAAGTTCTAATTTTTTTTTAAAGTTCTTAAATTATTTCAGCTCACGTTTCTTTATCAGATCTATAATTCTAACTGAATTTGTTACTGTGAAAACGATAATCACTTTGAATAACTGTAAAAAAAAAAATTTATTTGTTTAATAAACCTTCTGTATTTTGAAAACTTCATTAAACCGTAGTTGAAAAATCACGCATATATTTCGTCGCATAAGAATTCTATCCAATTTTTTTTGCAGACGTGAGAATTTAACTTTCAATTTTCTATACTTCTTTTTTGTTATTTATGTTTCATGATTAAACAGATAATATTATTTATAAAATTTTCAAATTTTATGTTTTTATTATTAATTGTTAATTTAAGCTTTTATTAATAAATTCTTATAATATTAAAAAAGTAGATAGAACTCTCTAACTCTCATGCGACGATTTGGAATTAATATGAAGCCGAAAATTCGAAACTAAATTAAAAGATTGCAAAGAGAATAAACAGAAAAAAATAATTTAACAAGTATTTTACCAAAGACTATATTTACTAGACACTTTATGATCTAAAAAATAAGTTAATAGCTTAATCCCTATTTATCTTTACATTTTTTATTACATTCCCGAAATCCCGGGAAATATTTGTGAAAAATCCCAGGATGACGGGATTAAAAATTTACACGAGATCCCGGGATTGCCATCCCTAAATAAAATTCAAACAAAGTTTTATACAAATAAAATTTTTTGTAAAGAATGTTTTAGTAACACTACTTGCTAGTTTTATAGTATTTTACAATAAGAAGTAAATTATGTAAAACTTTTAAATAACTAATAATCGTAGACTGTAGTTCATAATTTTTTTTTTTACGATAAAATTAAATTATGAACTTTTTAAATAACTAATTGTTGTAAACCGTAGTTCATAATAGAAATAAGTTATCAACATTATTGGCTTAAGTTTAAAGCTTTTAATGTTGTA
The DNA here is from genome assembly GCF_058129835.1 of Hydra viridissima. Taxonomy (NCBI): domain Eukaryota; kingdom Metazoa; phylum Cnidaria; class Hydrozoa; order Anthoathecata; family Hydridae; genus Hydra; species Hydra viridissima. The sequence continues at coordinate 9,054,263 of NW_028324302.1, read as the reverse complement.
AATTAAAGCGATATTTTTGAGCTAACTAATAATTTATATTAAATCTTTGAATTAAAAAACGGATATATGTACATGATTTCTTGCTACATCGTCGTCCGCCATTTTACAAACTCGGAAGGTATTGTTGTTGCTATAAATATTTCAAAAAGAAATATTTTATTAAATGCATATTATCGTCAATGCGTGTGGATAGGTATTTTATTTTATAGCAAATTATAAGCAGATTTCATAATTCAAAAATGTCAATGTATATTACTTACTTAAAATCAAAATAATTTGAATGAGTCTCCAAACTTAGAGTTTTAGCGGAGGCTTTGCGGCCACGGTTCCATCGGCTTCAGCCTCACTACACCAGTGCAATTCGTATATTTTTAACTATGTACTTTAGGTTTGGTGGCTGCGAAAGGAATTTCAAAACTTTATCAAAAGACATGGTATGGTATACGAACAAACTTCGTCACTTTTATCAGCCAGGTAAAATAATTTATTTTAAAACTGTTATTAATGTCTTTACAATAAGAAAGCCACTCAAACTAAATCATTATAAGTTTATATAAACGTGATGGAATATTCCTCGAAACTGTTCTTTTTTGGTGAAAACATAACAAATTTCGCAAGAACTCCCTCCGATTAAGAGGTTCTTCAAACTCCCTTGGGTAAAATATTCTTCTTCCCACTGGGCACAACCAACTCCATGCGTAACTCCCGAGACAAATGTCAATTACTGTTGTTACCTGAAATTGCTCAAAAGATAAATAAACATTGATTGTTTATGAATGATCTTGAAAAAATTTAACAACTAATATAAAGTTAACATTAAACTCTAAAACTACCAATCTTTGGTTTGACAAAAAATTTAGTAATTGCATCAAGAAACACTGGATTCACACAACATCAAACACCAATTCCAATAGATACTTTATTTTCAGATAAAAATGAAAATGAATCAAGAAAAGAATGAAGTTGGAGGTAATTGTCTCGATTTGACTCTTTAATTCAGTTTCATATAAGACTAATCTTTTTTTAGCAGTTGTGATGAAAAAGCTTTGATTTTATCAAGACATTATGCTAAAATAAACTGACCTTTAGACCGCTGATACTGTTTTTAATGCTTACTTAAAGATATCCCTTTTAAATACTAAAGCAAATGTTTGGCATTTTAGGTGCATCCATTTACACAGACAAGCTCGCAAAGCTTCTTTGATGCTCCGATACTTTCCTTTTTTCCAAGTTTTTAACAAACCATGAGATCTTTGTTTTCTTAAAAAAGCACAAATCTGTTATCGTGATATGTAAAAAGAAATCATACTAACATCAGGCTTTAATACATAACTACGCTTTAAAATTCCATAAAAATTTCTTCGTCAATGTCTAAACCTCTTTATAATTAAGCGATAAGAAAACAAAAGTTGTTTTTTTAAATAACACAGATCCATGAAGCCATCACATTAAAGCAAATAAAAATATCAAGATGTTACACAATATTTGGCGTTAAAAATTTAGAGTTCAAACCAAGTTCGTTGACGAAGCTGGCTTCAAAACTGATGAAGTAAACGTAATGTCTAAAGCAACACCTACTGAAGTATTAATAGCGGCCAACACCAGCCATAGCGGTACGCTATGGAAAAAAAAAGGTTCAGGAAAATGTAAGTTTCATCATTAAATATACCTTATGAAGTATTACTATTTGAAAGTTAGAAAGGTTAGAAAACGAAAGTTAGATATTCAAAGGATATTCAAAAAAAACGATTTTCAAAAGATATTTAAATTGACATTCATTCACTTAGGAAATCTAAAATTTCACGAAAAATTTTTAATTAATAATTAAATTTTCGGATGACCAATTTACATTCGTTCTTTTTTTTAATTACGAAATTAATATAATATAAATGACATCAGACTAAAAATAATCAAATGTCAATATTTTAATCAAAATTTTGACTTTCTAATATTTAAAGAAAAAAAATTCCGAATGGAATTTATTCTAATATAAAATTGAATTTTCACTAAATGCTGATATAAAATTTAACAGCATGTACAGTAGCGTGCAAAAGTTTATAAACGGCTAAAATTTTCTAGTTTTTTCGTCATAACTTTTTTTCTTTTTACTGAAAATGAATGGAATTTTTAACAATTGCTCTTCTAAAGTGATAATATAATGTAAGTGACTCAAAAAAATAAAAATTTGTTACGGAAGGAAGAAATTTAAATTTTATAGAACACATAATCGTGCAAAAGTTTATAAACAAATGAAAAAAACTCAAAAAAGAGATATTATTTCTAATTCCTCCACATTTTTTCACTACAGAGCATCAGTATTTTGTTGGATAGCCTCTAGATTTTAATACTGCTTGGCACCGACGAGGCATAGAGCCAACTAAATTGATAAGCACATCTTTGGGGATATTTACTCAACAATTCGAAAGCATCTTGAATAAATCATTTTTATTTGTTGGTTTTTCGCCCTTCAATTGACAATCAAGATGTTCCCAAACATGTTCTATTGGATTTAAATCTGGACTTTGAGAAGGAATTTTTTTCGAATTTAAAAAATTTTTTACAGAGTTTGCACAATGCTTTGGATTGTGGTCTTGTTGGAAAATCCAACCACGAGACATTTTGTCCTTTCCGTGTGGCAGCATAACATTCTTGATTATACCTAAATATGCATTCTGATCAATTATGCCTTCAATGCAATGAAGTGGACCAATAGAATCACGACTTAAAGATCCCCAAACTATTATATTGCCACCATCATGTTTAACTGTTGGTATTTGATACTTAGGAGCAAATCTTTTACATTTCGGGCGTCTCACGTACTTGATACCATCGCTACCAAACATGCAAACCTTTGATTCGTCGCTGAATAAGACTTTTGACCATTCTTTTGAAGTCCAATGCAAATGATCTTTTACAAATTTCACTCGTGCTAAGCGATTATTTAATAATATTAATGGTTTCTTGGCAAGAAGACGACCAAACAAATTATACTGACGCAGGCGACGTTTTGTAGTATCTACACTGCACTTAACACCATAACTCTTGCTCAATATATCATTTAATTCGACAGCACTTCTGCGGGGATCTTTTTTTGATTGTCTTACCAAAGTTCTGTCGTGATGTTCTGCAATTATCTTTGGCCTTTCTAGACGATGCTTGTTTTTTTGAGTGTCTTATGGTCTCTATATCTCTTAACTAGTACGCTAATTGTTGATTTAGCCACATCGTCAAGCTCAAAAATTTGCTTATAACGAATCTTCTTCTCTACAGCTCGTATTATTAATTTTTTCTTTTCTAGTGACAGTTCCTTAGACTTTCCCATTATTTTTTTAGTTCAATATAAGTTAAATATTATTTCCAGTAAATTAGCTTTAACAGCAAAACATTTTTCTTAGTGAAATTTTGATTTCTTTAATGGGACTTGGAACTGTTTATAAACTTTTGCACGATTATGTTTTCAATAAAATTTGAATTTCTTCCTTTCGTAACAAATTTTCATTTTTTTGAGTCACTTATATTATGTAATCACTTTAGAAGAGCAATTATTAAAAATTCCTTTCATTTTCAGTGAAAAGAAAAAAAGTTATGACGAAAAAACTATTTCACCAGTACTTTTATATAACCAGCACGTATGAAACCAGCACATACACAACTTGGATATCTGCAACTGCTCTACTCAATGAATACAACATACTGCTCCACTCAGAGCACGTAACACATTTTACACAATTCCATTAAAACTTGTTAAATATGTTTACAACTCTAGTTAACAAAATTTAAAGAACCAGATTTTTCAGTTATTTTCAAATATTTTTTAACTGTAGCCTTACTCAGGATAATTTTTTTTTCTATTTGATGTCACACTTTTCCGGCAAACCAGTTTTTCACAAAAAATGCTCAAAATACCTACACCATGTCTAAAGTATGCAAGTTCTGACTGTACATACAGATTTTTGTTTTATACTCGCCTTATTTGCTCAAAGTCTTTTGAATAATTTAAAGGCACAAAACTTAAAAGTTTCTTATTTAAGATTACTTTTAGGAATAATAAGCCTTTGATAAAAAACAGCGAAAAATTACAAATTTTTATAAATTAGTGTTTATTAGTTTTTTTCCGTTGATGGACATCTCAAAACTCTTTCAATCTCATGATCTATCAGCACAAAACTAGTTGGGCCTTGGTTTACTTTTCTGGAACTTTGCTATCTCAAAAAAATCGTGAAAGTAAGCTAAGATTCTGAAGTTATTCTGAAGTTACTCATGGATCAATAACTGCTGTGCACTTTTCCAGAATTAAGAGCTATTTTGAATAATTTAACTTTTAAACGCGTTTTTTAAACTTAAAAGATGATTGGCCAAAAAAAATTTTTTTTTTATTACTTTAATATTATATTTTTAAATTCAAACAAAATGCAAGTACATTTAAATAAATAAACGAAAAAAAAAAGTACTAAAAGTTAAGCAAAAGTTATTAAAAAATGATAATACATAGCTAAACAAAAATTAAGGTAAATAATTTGTAATGGTAACTTGGTTTTTAAATTTTGCTTAAGCTGACCGTCAAAAATCTTAAAACTATCAACTTCGTTGTAATTCACACATACGCCAAAAAACTTCTACTTTTCAGCATTTAAAGCTTTAAAAAAAAGTAGTGTTATTTTTTAAAGATATAAATGATTATAAAATTGATTTAAACTTTTCCCTTTTTTATCCTTATAAAGACCATCAATTAGACCTGTTTGATCTTTCTATCTTTAAGAGGACAGGAATGTTATATATTCCAAAGTAATATCTACACAACGAGAAGGTCAACATCTTTCAAATTTGCTTCTCGGCTTATTTTTCTTACGTTAAACTCCCTATACCGTCTATGTAACTTGTTTCTGGATACTGAAGCTTCCTCTCCCAACATATCTAGAGGAATAGGAGAATGGAGTAATATTTCAGCTACGTGTACTAGTACTATAAGTACGGTCACTGGTATTTTATACCAAGGGAAGTGGTCTAAGTATGGTTTGTAAATGTCTTTACAGTACTCATTGAGTTTAGCCGGTTCAATTAATTGCTGACAGTTGACTAATATATTTTAATGATCAATATATTTTTAAATCTAACAATCAACTCTTCAGAAATTTCTAACACTTCTCTAAATTTTTTTGGGTCGGAAAAAGCAGTTCGGCAAACATTATTGGTTGTTATAGTATCTACACCACCTGCTCTCGGTTCGTCCACTATTACTCCGAACTTCTGTCTCATTCTATCCTAAATCAAATTCTTCCTTTCATTGCACTGCTTTTGTAAATGTTTTTGAGCCTTCCATATTTTAAGTAGCAGACGATATGAATTGTTTGAAAACATTCAAAGAATCTTATCCGCATGCAAAAAATCTCATCCGCATGCATTATATATATATATATATATATATATATATATATATATATATATATATATATATATATATATATATATATATATATATATATATATATATATTGTTTGGAAAAATAATTACACTGTATACGCTACCTTAAAAACTGATATTTTGTAAACCTCTTTTTCCACCATATTGAATTTTATAATACCATATCAATGGTATTATAAATACTGTTCAATTTTTACAAGATATTTTTATAAGATATTTTATATATAATGTTTGGAAAAATAATTACGCTGTATATTAAAATGCTACCTTACATTTTGTAAACCTCGACATACGAATTTGATCAAAAGCTTTGACATTAACACTTCATATCTTTATAACGGTATGTCCAAGAAACTTTATATTTTAGATTTTTCTGTTTTAAAGTGTTCTTAAATTAAATGAAAATTTCAAAATCAAACTTAAAATTCATGACTTTTCTGATACTTGCCCCCATAATTTCCCACCTTACAATGGCGGATCAACGCCCTTATAAAGTTAATTATTTGAAAATTTTCAGCTGTTCTTATTATATTGTCCAACCCATGTATAAGGCCTTTCAACGGCCCTAATAATTTGCTTGTTAATAGTGATTCTTAACGGTACTTCCCAGCATTTAATAATTTATTTTTTATACTTTTATTTGACTGATTTTATATTTTTTTAAAGGGTTTTTCAAAACACAGCTTCTCTGCTAAATCTCAGCCTTTCCTCAAAATATTAAAACAGTTTTAATGGCAAGTTAAATTCGCGAGCTTTCATTTACTTTATTTTAGATGTAAAATTACCCATAAAAATGTAAACTCCCCCCAGTTTATTCTCTAAAAATGTAAAATTACTCATATATTTGATAAGTATAATTGTAACATTTACATATTTGAAGAATTTCATCCAAGTAAAATTTTTCCTTTAACTGTATAAATATAATATTTACTTAATTAAAGTCATTTATACTTTTCTGTAATTGAATAATTCAGGAATTAGTCATAATAACAAATAGTCTGGCCATTTAAGCCGTTTTCGTAAGATTCTATTGTTTGAAAACAATAGAAGTTAAAATTTTAAATTTATGCTAAAAATTGTTAAATTATCGTGCCCAGTCTACTAACTAGTGCAAAAAAATCTAAAAAATAGCAAACTCAGGAGAGGAACAGTCCATTGATTCTCTTATGTTAGATCTAGAATCAGACATTTTTTCTGAAAAAAGTTTCTTAATGATGTCGATGCTTTTCTTACAGAAATTGAGAATGGAAGCGTTTCAAACAACTTTAACTGCCAGCAGTGTGAAAAAATGCAAATCAGAGAAAGGACTCAAACACCACATAATAACACATCACTCTAAGATTGACTCTTCAACACTGCAAAGAAATGCAGCAACTGATATTAAGCGTGCATGTACTGTAGAAGAGTTCACAACTTTCATTAAAAAAAGCATTAAATTTGTGCAAAACGATCTTTGCTACCCTCCATATATCAGAGATGAGCTTTCAAGGTACAGTTTCTCAGAAGATGATGCAAAGCATTCATTCGATCTAATAAAGGAAGTTATTGAAAATTTTAAGGGTGATGCAGAAGTTTTTTATCCACAATTTTACAAAGTTGCTGGTCAGAAAGGTTTTATGAAAAATCTCACAGATAAAACCTCAACTCTTGTAGGATATGACCTTGCAAATCACATTTTGGCTCACTTGACTAAGTCTAAAAATCCCACCTCAGTTTTAGTCATTGATGTTGAAATTAAGTTTACAGATAAAGAAAAAAATTTAATTGAATATTTGGGTGGGTATGTATTCAGTACTTTTTATTGAAGGATACGTTATTCAAAAAGTTGACTAACCAGATTTGACAAGAAACACTCTTAGTTTTGTTGGCTGGAAAAAATGTAGAAAATAATTCTAATTATTTTGACAAGTATAATCATGATACTAATAAAAAATTTACTTTTTTAAAAAATCGAGGTGGTCTTTGATTTATATCATCTGATGCTTTGTCACTATTTAAAATAGCAGGAATAGCATTTAGAAAATCAACAAAAATTTTAAGTAAAAATGTTGACTGCAGAGTTGCTTCAAGATGTTGGGGTTTTATCTCACTTCTCAAAAATTTGCAATGTTTCTTCCAGGGCTGTGGAGTCGGAGTCGTGGAGTCGGAGCTCATTTTGGCTGGAGTCGGAGTCGGAGTCGGAAAAATTGTACCGACTCCGACTCCGGTTTAAAAAAAATCTTTCAAAGTTTCATAATTTTCATAAAAATTTTATAGATATTACAAAACTACAAGTCCCAGGATGCTCTGAAAGCTGTAGGATATCCAGACAAAATGGGAATTGTAGTTTGCAACAACAGGAGGACAAGGAGTTTGACATGTTACTTTTAGGCCTTTAAAACAGTGATAAGCAATAGGGTATTTTGCTGCTTATCACTGAGAATGATATATCACCTCCTTTGCGCTCTCCTCTACCTTCCCTTAAACTATATAACTTCATGATCCCCTAACTCCCGACTTAAATTGTCTGGCACTGTGCTACATATTAGTAGAAAACTAGGCGTGCCACCACCAAGCACCAAAGAGTTGCTCCACAAACAGAAAGACTGTAAGTATTCAATTAACTTTGTTTCTCTGGAGAGAGAGAGAGTATTAGAAAATTAGTGATTGAAGAAGCTGTTAAACAAAAAGAAGAACTTAATGAATGTCTCAAGGGACGCTTTGTGTTTCTTAACAGAGTGAACTATTTTGCAATCAATTTTTAATTCTTTTTTGAAAAAAATGAAGCAGTTACCAAGACATTGGCAGTAAAAGACTCCAAAACTAATCACACCAGCGAATTTCTCCAGGTCTTAGTAGAAAAGATTCTTAAAGAATATGAACTTAAAGAAGAACAAGTTCTTTCTGTCCAACTGACAATATTTCAAACATGATTTTGACAAATTCATGTTATTAGCGACCGCATAAGAGTTTATTGCATAACAAGAGTTCAGAAAAGTTGTTTGTTCAGATATTGTTTTCTTATAAATATTGTTTAAAGCACTAAGTGGTTGGATTATTTGTATCATAGTGATGAAATAGCCAATGTTAACATTTTACTACAGTTATTTGTTGTTACAAACAAATAACTGTAGTAAAACAAAAAACTATTTGTTGTTACAAAGTGGTTACTTATGAAGGAGTCGGAGTCGGAGTCGGAGTCGGGAGTCGGGAGTCGGGAGTCGGGAGTCGGGAGTCGGGAGTCGGGAGTCGGAGTCGGAGTCGGAGTCGGTCCATGATAAAATCAAGGAGTCGGAGTCGGAGTCAGAACAGCAGCTTACCGACTCCACTGCCCTGGTTTCTTCTACCAAAATATCTGAAGAATTGTCTCTCAATCTTCTAGACCATCTTTCAACTCTTTATATTTGTGTATGCTCATTTTCTTATTCAAAGGACCTTGTAAACTTGCATAAAATCAAGTCTAAGAACAAAAGAACAAATTCGTTAAGAAAAGAAATCAAGAAAGGATCTTTGAACTCCACTGAATACTTTAGATAAAAAAACAGACATTAGAAAAGGTTATTTTCATAGCCATAAATGTCATTAAAAACATATTCTTGCATAGGAACTATATTGCAGCATGATGGAGAGATGCAATGATTAATAAAGTGAAAACCAAATGAAGTTAAGTAAGTTCTTATTTTAAGTATCAAATGCTATATAGTTAAAAGTAGTTAAATAGTTATTTATTTTTATTATTTTATTAAAATAAGTTTATTAAAATAATTTTGAAATAAATAATGTTAAGAATTTTATTTTAGCCTCTTCTTTCTTTGTAACACAACTTCAACTTAAGAGATCACTTTTCAGTCTCCTAGAGAATTTTAAAGGTTAATAATGAACCTTTTGGTGCCCCAATTACCACTTACCTTTAGTTTCCACAAGTAAATTACTCTAACCGTCACATGCACAGTGTAAGACATGGTGGTAACAAAAAATTAAGTCAAAAAATCATTTCATCTCACTATTATTTTTCTTAATAAAAAATAGTATTCAAGACTTGGGAACCCTTTTTGCAAATACTATGGACAAATGTGCATATATATATATATATATATATATATATATATATATATATATATATATATATATATATATATATATATATATATATATATATATATATATATATATATATATATATATAGAGAGAGAGAGAGAGAGAGAGAGAGAGAGAGAGAGAGAGAGAGTGAGAGAGAGACACACACACAATTATTTTATACTAACAATGCCTTTATAAGGATAGCCGTTTTTGATTTCCTTCTTTTGATGAGTTCATTTTTTGTTACAATTTCGGCGTGATAATTTCTCTTTTGTAAAGGTCTTTGGTTCTGGATTATTATCAAGACTATTAGTTCCTATAATTGGTAACCTAATGTTTTCTAAGGAGAGATTTGGGCAAGTGTGAAGGCCTTAGTTTAGATCTTTATAAAATAATTCAGTTATCTGATTCCACAAAATGCGATTATCAGTATTCCACATATATCGCGTCTTTGTTTACAAACAGTGCGCACTAGCTAGTAGATTGGGTTCAAAAAAACTCTAACAATAAGATAAACAAAAGCGCTCTTCAACTGGCCAGACAATGTATTTTATGACTGTGGTTTTTGGGACTTTTCACTGATTTTTAACGGATTTTTTACTATACGGGATTTTTACTTCACTGGATTTTTTTATTTGCAAACTTCCCGAAATTGTTTATTTTATTCCCTTAAGGGTCAAAAATGTATAATAACACAGACAATGTCCACCTTACCATGTTACTGATGTATATGAATTGACTATCTTTATAAGATTTGCTTTTTAAACTGTTAATTGATAAATACGTTGATGGCTGTGATCAGAGATGAAAGATATGGCACTACATAATCATAAAAAATAACACTGAAAATATGTTTACTTTTAATCTTGCTCTAGTTATAGTTTGCGTTTTCAACAATTTATCGACTAGATATTCTTTCAGGAAAATGATCAAATTTACTACTTTTATGAGCTCAACTTCTCAAAGGTTGTCAACATTACACTAGATTATATCTTGAATCAAACATAAAGTTATATCAATAATCTAGAACTTTAAGTAACATTAACTTTTCACTTACTGTCAATGTGGTTTGAGGTAATTGTGATAAGATAGTTTGTTTCATTGACAAAAATTGCTATAGAAGTTGAAATGAGTTTTAAAAGTTTAATAAAGTTTTCAGTTTTTTCCCCAGAAAATTTGATAGTTCCTAATATTATCTTGTACCGCCTTTTCAACAACACAATTTTGCAAGTGATGGCATGAGTAAAATATTGCTTGCACTTTTATCCTTCTCTAAAAGTCTCAATGCTGAGTTTGGTAATAGCTTTTATTTAAAAATTTTGACTATGTTATATTAATAACTTATGTAATCTACTGCTGTCACAAATCTCTATGCATCCTTTGCCAATAAATAAAATGGTATACCTCAAATCTTTTTTTTTTTTTTTTTTTCACAATATTATGAGTAATAATCATGTTTTGGGTACCATCTTTTATCATTACTATACCTTGTATTCTTTAACTTCTTGTATTATACTTACACAACCCAGAAATTTATTCTACTATATGTTTGTTTTGCACAGTCAATCTGACATAAATTATACTTTGATTGTGCAAGTTGCTAGCCATCTTTAATTGTCTTAATAATTTTGCACCTGTTAACTTTTTCCATCAAGCCTTAATTTCAGTGAAAGAATTCTTCAAATATGGTTTAGACAATTTATGGTATAAAGGTAGTTTGAATGAAGATAAGAGCTGCTTAAAGAAATCAGACTAAAACACACCTTCAAGGGATAGAGATGCATCATACATATACAGTTGTAGCTTTTTTATGCTTAAGGTTGGTTTGTTCAGAGTCTGTCATGCTATAAAAAAAAGTTATTATAGATATCAATTCAGATTATGATTTGTGTGTCAAATTAATCATATTGAAGCAAGGCCAATTCTAAATACTGTCTATTTGTAAAGTTTTCCAAATTTAAAAGGCTGCAACATGATAATTTAGCCTTTAAAATGGGTTTAACATCTATTTTATAAAAATTTAATTTTTAGTTAAAGCTTATCACTGCATTATCAATAATGGTTACTTTTTCTGTTACGAAAATCCCCAAAGCAAAAAGGCTCTGTGTTGCTTTCTTCTTAACCAATCAAAGTGAGTACAGATTAAGAATGAATGTTTTTCACTACACTTAGTTTTATATGTATATATTTTGTATGATATCATGTTAACAATTAAACAACCATGCATATGTGTGTGCATGTGTGCGTGAGTGCGTGTTTGTGTTACTTATGCATACAATAGAAAAAAACCTTATACTATATATTACTTATGCATACAATAGAAAAAAACTTTATCCAACTATATAATAATTGTATCATTTCTGTTTTGACAGAATTTCAATAAAAGATGAAGTCAGCTTAACTATAGATGTTTTTACAAAAGATTGCAAGAAACTTAAGTTTATAGCTACAACACCTCAAGAAAGAGATGTAAGTAATTTTTTAAGAAAGAGATGTAAGTAGCTTTTTTAAGAAAGAGATGTAAGTTGTTATGTAGAAAAAAAACAAGAATATTAAGTACTTCAGTACTTTGGACCATTCTAACTTATTAGAATGAAAAAGTTTTTTTTATAGTATTTGAGAAAATATATTTGAACATATTTGAGAAAAAGTTATAATTGTTTCTAAAATTTAATGATTTTTAAATTACACTTTTGATTACACTATATAAATATACAAATCTAAATTATCTTTATACTGAAAATTCAATTCTTTTAATGATAATTCCATTTTCTCTCAACTTTGAATATGTAAAACTCCATGTTTGTAAGTTGTTAAGAAAGTTAAACTATCTTTTAAACAAGTCCCATTTTAACAAATTATAAAGATTTTTTATAGTTTTTGAACAAGCTGCAGTTTAACAAGTTGTTGACATAAGTCATAAGATTTTTGAAAAAGTTTTATCAAATGAGTTAGTTGAGAAAAGTTGTTAAACAAATTTTACATAAAGTTATTAAAAGTTACCATAAAGTTAGAAATAAATCAAAGGTTGTTAATAAAGTTATAACTGAAGGTGTTAATAAAGTTATAACTGAAGGTGTTAATAATTGTGTTGTAACAAGGTAATGTTTCATTTCAATTGCAATGGAGGCTGTCATCTCAATCAAACATATTAAGATGTTAAAGACACAATTAGATCTTGTGCCTCTAATCTGAGTCAACTAATATGGGTCCACATACTTTTTCAGAACGATTGGAATCAGATTCCACACATTAACTTCCATACATCAGTAGAAGGTAGGGGTGGAAGTTAAGGTTAGTTTTAGTCTAACTAAATTTAGTCAACTAACTTTTTAGCGTAACTAAAATTAGTCAACTAAATTTTTAGTCTTACTAAATTTAGTCAACTACCTTTTTAGTCTAACTAAAATTAGTCTGCTAACTTTTTAGTTTAACTAAAATTACTTGACTAACTTTTTAGTCTAACTAAAATTAGTTGACTAAAACAAGATTTAGTGCTAAAAAAAACTGAATAATCTATACCATGAAATTATATTAAAAAAAAAACATGAATTATGGTAAATAAATCAATTTAAAGGCATTCATTAAAATTTATTGTTTTTAAGAAATTTAAAATACGTAATATAATTTGTGACAATTAGGTAATAAAAATGTCTTGTTTTTACCTAGTGTTGCCCCAAATTTTCTTTTATTTAATTAAATTAAAATTGGTTTGTTAGCAGAACAACTCTGTCAAAACTAACTAATATTTTATACCAAAAAGAGAGTTGAACAAGATATATATTTAATTATACAATATAGAAGTAATAAAAAACATTAATTGCCTAACTGTTTCAATCTTATTGTTGTCACTGTAAATATCTGCATTTTTATAAGTGTAGAACGAAATAAGTTACGTATTATTACCTCAAAAAATCATTGCAGGTATTACATAAAGGAAATCCAAAAATACTTCTGCAAATAACACACCTTTCAAGAACACGGCACCATTTTTATATAAATTGATTTCACATGTGTTTTAATTTACTATTCACTTTAATTAGAAATTGAAAAAATCCAGATCTGAACAGCTTTTCATTGAAATGCAAAAGTACTTAATGATAATGGGGGACTAGTTAGATAAGTTTTATTTAGTCAATTAAAAATTTAGTCAATTAAATTAGTTAGACTAAAAAGTTAATCGACTAATTTTAGACTAAAAAGTCAGTAAAATAATGTTAGACTAAATTTAGTTTGACTGAAATGTTATTCGCCTAAATTTAGTAAGACTAAAAAGTTAGTCGGCTAAATTTAGTTATGGTTTTTTTAGTTAAGTTAGTTACAATTTTTAGTTTTAGTCACAACACTAGTAGAAGGTAGAGCTAGTTATAAGAATTATGTAATAAATTTTGTACTTATCTTGAAATTCATCCATCATGAGGTGGTTGCAAGGAATTCCTTTAGCTAGTATTATATTTTTTGATGGAACTCATGTCATATTGTTTATTGCATAGCACTTGGAGTCCTACATCAGGCATGTTACACTGCCAGAATCATTTACTTTTTAAAATGTGAATTATCAGATCCTAATTTAAACTGAAAGCTTATTAAGAAACTCAAGAAACAAAATATGGTTACAATTTTCCATATTTAAAGAAAGGAATTTTACTGTTAAAATTTTCAAGAGTCAAGTAAATGTGAACAGACATTTTTAACAATGAAAGTCTGCAACATGCAAAAAAAATATAACTTTTTGAAAAATAATTCTTTTGTTTGTAAGTAAATGTAATGTTAAAGTCATCTTATTCTTTTAAAAAAAATTGTTTTTAATTGTAGTCTGTATAGTTCAATTTAACAAAAATTTGTGATAGTATTTAACTTAATTGTCTTTAAGATATGGCATCAACAAATGCTTGAAGCAGGTTCAAGTATTAATACAAACAAATCTTGTCTCAATAAAGATAAGTCATTCATATCACAAAAGACTATACTTTCACAGGAGCATTCTCATAATCAGTATGTTCCCTCACCAAATCGAACTGATGGTAATAGTATTTTATTTGTTTTGTTAGTAAATATAGTTTTATTTTATACGCTAGAGTAATTGGTATATCTTTGTTACGCTTAACAATTTAATGTAAATCTACTTGAGTTTTTTTTTTTTGTACAGCAGTACTAGTTCTCTGAAAAATATATGCAAGCAGTTTATGTCTGTCAAAAGCATTTTTGTTTATTGATGCTTTATGTTTACATGCAAAATAAAATAGGAAATAGTCAATCAAAGGCACAGCCAGATGGTTAAAACTTTTGTTAGTAGTGCGATGTGGGCAATAGAATTGTGTGTACTAAATTTAGAAAAAAACACAAATGTTTGCTGAGTAGAAAAAATTAACTTTGAGGAGGTACCTAGAACATCCAGGCAAATGTTCAAATGGCTTTACTCTAACTCTTTTTTCAGCATTTTATAGAATATGCACCTGCAAGTAAGGAATTCTAACAACTAATCAGGAGGCAAAAAGCAACAATATTTTTGACTTTTTTTTACAGTTTTATGAAAAGTTCTTGAAATAGCATTATCCTCACCAAAAGCCTTCAGTCTTAATTAACACAATATATATTTTTCTTTTTCAAAAATTTGGTTTGGCTTTATGAGGTAATTCTATTTTGGGGAAGAAGGAATTTGGAATAACCACTGTACACACGCCACACAGTCATTTCTAGCAGAGAGTAAAATACCATTAAGTGAATGATCTAAATAAACTATTAAACTTTACTTTTGTTTATGGTTTACTGATAAAAAAAAAAAAAAAAAAAGCAATTTACTGGAAATTTACTGTTCAAATCATTTTCTGAAAAAAAAAAATTCCATTTTTTTAACAAATCTAATCCTATTTCTTGGTAAGTCCTATGGATCAAGTTAGTAAAACTTGATTAATTATATCAGTTTTACTTACTTGAAATATTATTCATATTATGGTCAGTGGTAGAGTAAGCAGCGAAATCCTTATTAAAAAAATTTAATTTGATGATGAAACTAAAAGCTTTTTGTGCTTAAATAAAATTTTTGTGAGTTTTTCTCAATAAAACTGAAAACTTTATGAGGTGGCTTGATTCCCTTGATTAAGTCTTCCCATACCTATAATCAAGTGTTCTCATGGGGATGACAGGAACTTTTTTGCAAATTTTTGAAGTATTACTTTTTTATAACTTTACCTTGTGGCTTATGGATCAGCTTCTTATAAAAAATGTATCCAATTAAAAGTACTTTAAGAAGCCACTTTATTTCTATCATATGAGTTGCAATATAAAGTGGGATCATGCCTTCTCAGGCTACTATTTTTTTAGTTATTAATACCCTAATTGTAAATGTTTTTTTTTATTTATATATACTCTTAGTTGTTAATATTCTTTTAAATATATATCTTTTTTTATCTATGTAATAGTATTTTATTTGTTGTATCTAGGTTTGAATAACAATTATGATGCTGTTAAGATTTATGAGGAAGTAAGGTATGATTACTTACAGCTCCGAGATGGTGATGATCCCAACATATATGAGCCAATGAACGTTGAACAAGTTATAAGAGACTCTAAAAATATTAGAAGTTCTCAAGAGTCCATTGATGATCTTGGTCATAGAATATATGAAAATATTTCCTTGTATAAAAATAAATATGAACTCAATCTGGAAGACTTAAAGAAGACAATTGTGCCATTGAAGAACTCAAAATGTTTAGTTGATAATCCCTCAAGTAGTAACAAACTTACTGTAAATTCATTTGAAAGTTCTCAGAAATATAATAAAATACAAAAGGAAAACATTTACAGTATTCCTAAAAGGTTATTTTAAGTTAAAATTTTCTATAAGTTATAATAAACTAAATTACTTTTAGTGTTATTTTACAGCAAAAAGATAAATTTTTATTGCTTTATCATTAAATTTTTTAGTTTTACTTAAAATTCAGTGGTTGATCAAAAACTTTGATGATTTATATCAACTGTTTTCACTATTTTACCATAAAATAATAAGTATTACTTTACTAGCACTGTAGTTTTGAAGCTTTCCTGCAATTAATTTGTTTCTTTTCTGCAATCAATCCGGGTTTTTTTCTTATGATAACTGAAATGTTTATATATATTTTTAGTACATCAAGTGACAATCATTATCAAAATGTAAGTTTGTTTTAACATTAAAATGATTATTTCAAAAACCAGCTTTTAAGTTATAAAGCTGATAAATGTTAGTTGTTGAGTTTTCTTGTAATCTAGCCCATGATAAAATTTACCTATATTCTATTATAATAAGTTATCTTACATAATCTGTTTAAATGGCTCAAAAAAATAGAATCAAACTTGATCATTGATCAGAATAAAAGAGCCATGAAGTTAAAAATAGATTAAATACTGGATACTTGAAAAAGCATTTTTAAAAATTTATTTCAGATATTAAATCTTTTTGTTAAATTATTTTGGGAGTTTGTGAAATAGTAAGAAAACCTGTTGTTGAGAAAATGACTATTATTACTTTATTTTGTATGTATGTATGCATGTATGTATGTATGTATGTATGTATGTATGTATGTATGTATGTATGTATGTATGTATGTATGTATGTATGTATGTATGTATGTATGTATGTATGTATGTATGTATGTATGTATGTATGTATGTATGTATGTATGTATGTATGTATGTATGTATGTATGTATGTATGTATGTATGTATGTATGTATGTATGTATGTATGTATGTATGTATGTATGTATGTATGTATGTATGTATGTATGTATGTATTTATGTATGTATGTATGTATGTATGTATGTATGTATGCATATACATACATATATATACACATATACATACATATATAAAAATTTTTTAGTTAAATGATCTGAATGGTGTGAATGATCTGAACAATTTTTTTTACAAAGACATGGACAGGTTGACCTCTACAGGGTATCATGTTTTATTTTTTAAAAAAAGAAGAATTTTTCTAAAATTAAATGTTATTTCTTGTACATTTTCTTTTTGGATTTATTGCATATATGAAAAAAATATATGAGTAACATTTAATGTATCAATAAAATGTATTAGCTATTTTTAAACCATGCAAGAAAATTAGTCATAATGTAAGCTTGGAGAAACAACCTGTTTCAAGGTTGTTCTATAAAAGCCAATTAAACAAAATTCCAAAGCATATTTACCCCATGCTTCAGTATTTTGCTTTAAAATAATAGGAAGTTGTTTACCAACCTTAATTTCATGGTAAAATGAAAATTCAGAAAATTGTATAAAGTGTTAAATGAGAGGAAAGTTTTGGTTATCAAAAGAAACCAAGAGGAAGTTCAAAAAAAACAACTATTGTATATTTTAAAATTATTTTAAAATCTAAAATACAGAAATCAGAAACACTTTTTGAGCAAATCCAAATGCACTTACACTGGTTTTGTTTTAGAAAAGAAGACAATTGCAGATAATTGTGAAGAATTTTAAAGAAGATTTTTGTCTACATTATGCATTACATCATCTACACCAGAATCAAACTATTTAAAAGGAACTATTAAGAGAAAAATTGTTAGGGAGAGAACTTTCTTTTGAAATCTAAAGCCTGTTAGAAAGATAAATGATGTATTAAACTTTGAAGATAAAATTCAATAAAAAATCAGATATGACACCAACTCCTGCCATAATAATTAGATAATAAGATATCTACTCCTGCCATGAATACTGCTACAAACTTTTTGTATTATAATAAAAAAACAGTGCACAATGCAAGCAATTTTTATATTGAAGTTTTTACACATATTTCATATTAAAGGAAAATAAATGTTTGTTCAAAGAAATAAACAAATCATATGGGTCACATAAACGTGATGATCATATATCAATAGCAGTATGCACAACATGTATCAGAAAATTGGCTACTGATTTTTTAAATTATTGCTGTAAACTCTCCAAATTTGGATGTCATCTGATACAGACCATGTCCTCTAACACTGAACACAATTTTTAGTCAGTGTTAGATGACTTTCAACCTTTTATGCTAATTCTAACTGTAACATCTGATGACCAGAGTTACATATGGCCTCACTAAATGACCTTGTCTAAAATCTCATCTTAGTATAATTTTGCACTAGTTTTCTCATCCTGAGAACAAAATAGAGTTCAATAACCATTTCTTATGAGACACACGCTAAATCATTTGCTAAATGATGACCATTTTAAAGTCTCTGAATGACTTGAGCTGCCTCTTGAGACTTGCTCTGATCATTTTATTTATTAAAACTTTCTTACTTGGAAATTTTTTCTTCAGAAAAATAATTTTGAAATGCAAAATTTGACCTTAAAACATCAAAACTTCAAATAAACTGTCATTACCTAATTATTTTACTTTCAATATTGTGGAAAAAAGCTAAATGGAAATTTCCGAAAATCGTTTTTTTTTTTGTTAAAAAAAAAGTTAGTTTTTAACCTGTTGGTTAAGTTTATTTCTATTGTAAACCTCTTTGTTAGATACATTGCGCTTATCAGAGGAGGGTTGGAAGAACTGGGAAACCCATGCAGCTGTTCATTTTTTCAGCTAATAATTTTAAAAACCATTTTCTGCAACCCTTAACTTTCTCATAAACATGTGCCAGCTTTGATTGGCTGAAAAAATGAGCAACTGAACGAAGTGTTCGTTTTCTCCCCACCCCCTCCCTTATATTTTATTCCCTTTTTTACTTTTTAACGAATCTCATATTTTATTTAGTTTTTTGGCGGGGAAAAAAATGGCTGGCTGTTTTTTAATAAGACATGCCAGGGCTGATAATGTAAGTCTTTCTTTTTTTCGTAGATCGTAAAAAAATTATTCGTTTATTTTTAAAGAGCTGCTTTTGGCAAAATTTCATAAATAAAAAATATGACTTCAATTGACTTTTTGCTCAAATCGTTTCTTTTATTTACAGAAAAGCGTTCTTAGCGTTTGTGTTGATCAGAGCGGTTCAGTGAAACACTACAAGATTTATGACTCGGAAGTAAGAATATCTCTTTCGGATACAAGCAATTTTTGTTAATTATGAGAATAATTGAAAATATTTTGGTCTTTTGTTATTCTTTAAATTCTGTAGGGATCATTTTACTTGGATTTGAAGGATTCAAAATTTCCATCGGTTTCAAAGTTGTTAAATTATTATCACACTCACTCTTTGCCAAAATGTAATGTCTCGCTGAGCCAACCCTGTCGCCAATAACTCTAGAAATAATTTGTCGAGCATTTAGCTTGGCATCTTAAACAGCCTGTTAGGATTTTTCTGCCTCGCTATGCTAAAAAAAGAATAAGCATTTTTGAAAATTTGTAAATAAGAAAAAACCGTATTTCATGAAACTTTCTATTTGAGCGATGAAAAAAGTCACGTGGTTCCAAATGATATAAGACTTTTTGAAAAAGATTTCTGCAGCGTGTTCGTCTTAATAAAATCTTGTGTAGATGATGTAATCTCAAGTTTTTCCACAGAGTTTCTCCTGGTTTTTATTAATAAAATTTTTATGACCATTTTCTATATTTAAGATTTGTTATTAAATTATTTTTTTTTACCAAATTAAACCCAGTGAATAAATTCCTTTGAATTTAATCTTTTTTGTTAAAAAAAAAATAAGTTTATCGATAATTATGTTGATATAAAATTAAGTTTGTCGATAATTATGTCGATGTAAAAATTAGTTTATCAATAATTATGTTGATGTAAAAATTAGTTTATTGATAATTATGTCGATGTAAAAATTAGTTTATCGATAATTATGTTGATATAAAGATTTTGTTATGTTATATTAGTGAGTATATTTGTTTGCAATTTCTTTGAAGTACCATTTTGATATATATATATATATATATATGTATATATATATATATATATATATATATATATATATATATATATATATATATATATATATATATATATATATATATATATATATATATATATATATATGTATATATGTATATATATATGTATATATATATGTATATATATATATATATATATATATATATATATATATATATATATATATATATATATATATCAAAATGGTCATCCTTTGTGCGCTTTTATTTTAAAATTGTCAAAGCTATTTTTTTTCATTTTTGTCAGTTTTAAATTATAAAATTTTAAGATTTCAAATTTTGTTTTATTACCATTGTTTGTTGCAGTGAATAATGAATCGTAAAACAGAGATTTTGCTGTTTCGTTGGTGTGCGTCGCATCATTTCATCTTGCTTTTTGTTTCAACTTTATTGCTTAGTATGATTAGTGGATACGCTGTCTCTGTTGGATTTCAAAAACTACATGTTCTCTTCCCTTACATCAGTGATACGGGTAGCAAACCACCTGCCAGCTGCATATTTGGCATGCTACTCAATTTAGCTTCAGTGTTTGCGTTTGTTATCATTATTATAAGACATGGGCATTTTGAAAGATACAATACTATCGATAGTTATCGTGTTCATGTTTTAAATGACGTATCCTTCTTTATCGGTTTCCTCACTGCTTTGGGCGCAATGATGGTTTCCAATTTTCAAGAAAGCAATGTTCTCTCTGTTCATCTAATCGGAGCATTTATGTGCTTTAGCGCTGGCATAATTTATTGTTGGATTCACTCGTATCTCTCGTATTTAACGATGGGAGCTTTGACTTCGAAACTAAAACTTTACTTTCGACTGGGATTTTCGTGCGTGTCAACAGTAGCTTTTATTTTAACAATCCTGGGTGGTGCTTTTGCCAGTGTTAAGTTTGCGAAAAGAACTTCCAACCATACAATTATGGAATATAGCTCAAGTGATCCGGTAAAGTGTTTCTTTTTTTCAGAAGCTTTTTAACTGTTGCGTTAAACTGAAATTTTTGTATCGAAGTTTTTAATAATATCACTTGTTTTTGTTTTAGGGGTATGATGCTCATTTGGTAAGTACATTCTCCGAGTGGATTATGGTGCTAAGTTTCACCTGCTATTTCTTAACTTTCTACAAAGAGTTTAAGGAAATTTCCTCTTCAGTCGATATTTCTCAACGATCGGAAAATGGCATTTCAGAACCAATTTTTATACACACTTAACTGCAGCCTGTTCAATATGCATAATAAGGTAATCCACAACTAGTTAAAACAGTGTGGGTTACCTTTCTATTTTATATTTTTATTCGATTCTTTGCTATTTCTCAAAACTCTCAAATAACCAGACCAACCAATGTAAATTACCTCCATTTAAACACCCGACACCTGGTTTTTACCGAGAAAATGCAAGCAAATAAAGTTCTTTATTACTTTTTTAAACTAAATTTTTTTTTCTCTAAATTTAAAGTGAAAGAATAAAATAAATAGTTAGCTGAAATATCATTGCGTCATTCCATGCACACTCATCCAGAGAGGTCTTAAAATAAATTATTGTATCCAAAAAAACTTGGTCGAAATGTTTTTGCGCAGTTCCGAGTATTTTAGAAGATAATGAGACCTTAAAGTTCTTTAATTCTGAGCACGTATTGTAATAGCAGTATAGTTAATATAATGAAAATCGAGAGTAAAAAATTATAAAATTATAGAATTTGCTAAAGTTTTGAATGATGAATCTAAAAAAGTAATATACTTAGAAAATACGTTTATGTAAACAATTCAGAGAGGAATAACAGAAAAGGTAAACATTTAAACAAACTTCGCAATTTTTAAGTAAATATAGAAATATAGGTTTTGTCTTGAATGTGAGAAAACTAAATCACGCTACCGAAAAAAAAAAAAAAAAAAGCTGAACTTTTTCCATGTAAAAAGTAACGCGAAATAAAGTTATTTAATTGGTCTACATAAAATTTTCTTAAAAACAAGCAAGAAAAATTTGAACTCAGTTTAGTGACGTATTAGTTAAAGTAGTTATACTCAAATTGATTTTTTTTATTGATCCTATTCAAACTTATTTGAACCTGTTCAAATTGTAATGAATGCAATGTCTCTGCGGACTTCTTCATTTTGAACACCTGCTTTATTTGCTTTTAACCGAAGGTTCTAAAGCCTCAAAAACTCCTCTTCTCATTTGTGCTGTGTATTGGGAGCCACAGCTGAAAAAACCGCTCGCGATTAGTATGCCCAGTTCAAAAATACAAATTTTAACCTCAAAAGACGCACTTTTCGTTTTGATCGTCCAGTTCGATGAAGAGTGATTAAACAAACTTTTGCACAAAAAATCGCGTCAAATAACAATTGGTAGAGAAAATGGAATGTTCCCACTGCTATAGAGGAGCATCTTCACTCAATAGGAAAGGTTTGGAAGTGTAGAGCATGGATTCTGCATGCTTTATCAAATATTAACGACCCACAATCTCTGCTAGTTTACTTGTTCGTCACCCCTCAATTCATGGGCACAAGCAACAATCCTTTTAACAAATCATTATAGGCAACGAAAAATAGTGTCCGCATTTCGTTTAAAACACTTATGCAGATTTGAGAGTTTGGTGGGATTTTTATCAATAAGGAATTGAAAAACTTCTTGAAAGTTGGAAAGAAGTTGTAAATAGCAGAATGGTTGATTAAGTAGTTGTTAACTTTTATTGAAAAATAAACCTTTAAAAATTTTTTAAAATTCTGCGGTAAGTTGTAGTTATAGTTGCCAACTCAATATTACAATAAAGTAGCGATATCGATTTTCAAAAGGATTTCAAATATTTTATCGATAATTTTATTCTTAAAATATAAAAGCTTAAAATTTATTTACACATTTTAAAATTAAAAAACATTTAAAAATTATTTGAAAAAAAAGTAGAGAAAAACTTTTCTCAACAATCAAGCAAATAAAAATGATATAAAAGATAAAATACATTTCATCAATATGTTAAAACTTAAATAGCAGCACACAAAAAATGCAGAAATGATCATATTTATCTTTGGACTCTTTATTAAGAATTATTATTAAAATCTGAACTTCTCCATATTCTCCTTCAATGTAAGCACCTGAAACATCATAATAAAATATGTTTTGTTGAAAGTAACTCTTCATCAAATGGCAGCTTTAGGTTTATTAATGTCGATTTATTACGCACTAAAGTTCTCACGACGATCATTCCACATAATTTTTTCCTTCTTCGGAATAGTTTTCTTTTTCCTTTCAAACTTTCCACCAGAGGTGGCATTTATAAGTGGTTTCGAATAGGGAAGATATGTTTTGCTTTTTCACTGATGTCATTTATGCCAACAAAGTTTATCAAAGCCGCAAAACACCACAGAATATTTCTTCTGAGATGCGCTTGAATTGGGAAAAAAGCGTGGAAAGTTGTTTAACTTCCATTAGCCTAAATTTCTTCAAGTTTTAGTAAATAATTAACTAAAGCCAAGCAACCTGGTTATTCCCAACTTGCATTTTCAGTCTCGAGCCATGTATAAATGTCCATATTTAGGTGCTATAAATGTCTAAGTACAAACTTTATTCACATATTGTTTAAAATATGGCTGACTGCCACGTATCAAATGATACTTTTTATGGAGTCTGGTGGAGGCTTCTTAATTATATCAAAAATAATTTGTAGCTCGTGGTTTCTGTAAATCGTAATTAGTTTTTGTTTCGCAGCAGGTGCTTGCACTCTTGGTCCCATTTCTTAATCTCTAACAAAATAACCATACATCAGTTCTTTAGATTTTCAAGCCTAAATTAAACTGGGAAGTAAACACGCATCTAAATACGCCTAATTGATTTCATCACAATTCCATGAACACCAAATATTTGAAATGATTTTCTTATTGGTCAATTGAATTTACCCTCCACAATCTTTCTTCCATAAGCGCGTTGAAAAAAAGGAAATATTATATATATTGTATTTTTAAAATCATTGGTTGGACAAATATTATATTGTCAATACATATTTTCTGTAAACAATTATAACATAGACCAGGTTTTTTTAGTGGTTTTTGTGTTGATAATTTCAAGGGAACAAGACTTTATAAGAAACTTTATAAAAAAAATTGCGGTGATTGGAGACTGGGAACAACAAAAACCCCAAAATGTTAGCCCCCCAGCCCCAAATATGAGGGCAATAAGTCAAGTTTGTTATTTTTTTTTTAATTTTAAACTTTATTTATATTCATCAACAAATTTCAAATTTGATTCAATAATATCTTTTTGATCGGCTTTGATGACTTTATAAAGTTTACACCCCCCTCAAATTGAGGTTTTTGTGAAATTCCATCATTCTGTTTGAAATTCTATAACTCTTAAAAGGGGATTTTGAGGGGTATATAACCTTAACCTTTTTGAAACCCAGAGTATTCACCTTTCATTTGATACCAAAATAATTGATACTTTTTGATACTATAAAGAATGCGGGTCTTGTAAAGCCAAAAATATGGTAATAACCCCAAATTCCGTATCTCTAAATATTTCTTAAAATGTTTTATACGTGGAGAAATATAGTACTGATCAGTTGCAATCAATTGCTAAGAATCACATTTGTAACTATTAAATGTGTGTTGTGGGAAAAGCTTCTACTTGTTTGTGCAAATTTTTTGCAAGAAATATCAGAAATTTTCTTTTTTTTTTTTTTAATTTATAAATATCAATTTCGATAACCTACAATATGAATACCGTGAGAGATATTTTCAAAGTTCGTTTAGCTACAAATTTCTATAATCCCTAGTTAATAAAAAATCTAAATTGAAAATAAAAAAATTGTGATTTTTGATTTTTGTGATCAATTTTTATTATTTTATCCCATAGTGCTGTGGCTGCATTAACTTTGGCGTAATTTTAAAATCACTTAATAATTAGAATGGCATTACATTGTTATGATGCATATGTTGTTCCCCGGTGGGAAATCGGCTAGCGAATGGCTAGCGATATTCGTAACAATTAAGACAGCGATTTGGCCACGAGGATCGCTAGCTTTTTAAGCTAGCGGATCGCTAGCGACAAGACGTTACGATAAAGAAAGTGATTTGGCCACGAGGATCGCTAGTTTGATAAGCTAGCGAATCGCTAGCTAAATAAGCTAGCGAATCGCTAGCTAAATAAGCTAGCGAATCGCTAGCTAAATAAGCCAGCGAATCGCTAGCTAAATAAGCTAGCGACCCGCTAGCTACTTAAGGTAGAAAATAGCTAGTGAAAACTCGTAACAATAACTACACTTTTAGGCTAGAAAATATCGGTTAGGCTAGAAGATATTCCTGAAAAAATCGCATGCTATATTTTTCAGGGGAATGAATTATAACCATTGAAATAAGATTGCATTTATAACAAATTAAATACAAAATGTTAAAACTGGTTTTAATAAAAAATTATAAATGTTAAAGTCATTATAAAATGTTAAAAGAAAATGCATGAATTATCTTTAAAAAAAAAAAAAAAAGCCATTAACAACTAAATGATTTTGCTTAAATTAAATTAATAATATTAAAAGTTATTTAAAAATATATATGAAGAATAAAATAACTAAAAAAAAAAGGTGAATAAATAATAAAATAAATTTAAAAAATAATTTAACTGGAATCACTACACGAGTCAGTGTTTAATTTTCGAATTTTTCTAACAGGACTGTTTAAATCATTTGTTAAAGAAGAATTTCTCTTTCTTGTTGCAAAATATCGATCTTTAGAATTTTTCAAGTGTTTTGCAATTAAGGTAGTCATACTGGATTCAGTAGCAGTTGGAAATAAACAGTAAGCTGCATCAAAAATCAAACTTTCGACTGGTCCTATAAACCTACGCTTTTTATCTGCACCAGTTTGATTGATGCTGCAACATAGCTTGTCTGTTATGCAAGTTTTTAAAGCATTTTTTAAAAAGTCACTTACATTTTTCCCACCAATTTGCTTGTGTCACGCAAATGTTATTGTCTTTATCAGATGACTCATCTGAACTCATTACATCGCTAGACTCAAATAAATATCATTTTTACAATTTGCATTACATTCACAATCATCAAGTATTTTATTTTCAACTGCTTTAATCTTATCAGATGACTCATCTGAACTAATTACATCGCTAAACTCAAGTGAAATATCATTATTACAAATTGCATCACATTCTTAATTATCAAGTATTTTATGGTAATACTGCAGTTAAGCGGCGTAAAATAATTTGATATTTTTGCTTTTAACGCTCTCGCTCGCAGAGGCTAAAAGTTCTTAAAATGATTATAAAAACCAAAGTAGATAAATTTCAAAGTAGTTATTTTTAAAACGTATTTACGTTTTTGTTTAATATTTTTGTTTTTTGTTATTATTGTTGATATTTAATCATTTTTATCAATTATATTGTTAATATTTACTTATTGGATTATTAGTTGTGTAAAGAAATTTAAATTTTTATATTTTATGGTTGTATAATTTTATTTTGTTTTAGACAAATTTCTTACTACAATTATAGAATATAGGATACTACAATTATTGCTCTTGCTGAATATATTTTTAAAAAGTATGTGGCTATGAAAATAGCTGTTTTATTTATCAACAACAGAGGATTATGACGAGACACACAAGATAGAAACGCCGAAAATATTGGAAGCTCTTTAAATGTTTGACCCCAGCAACACACGTGGTTCAGCCACGATTTCATCTTCAGTAACAATAGTTGTTGGAGCACTTGGTCTCCCACGACCAACAATTTGCATAGCCATCTAAATAAAGATTTACCATGTTAACAAAGAATAACTATTTACTTAATATAAACGATTTATTCAGTGCAGAATGTAAAAATTTAGATTTAATTCAATGATAACAATTATTTATTCAACAAAGTATAATGTAATGTTTACATACCACATAGTTTGAATTTTTTTGCATACTTTAAAAAAGATTTAAGCTCTAATTTGTAATATTTCATCCTTACATCAGAGAGATATTGTTTAACATCTTCAACAGAATAGTTATGAACAGGCATTTTTCAAATTAAATTTCTGATTTGTAAATTAGAAATTTAAGTAACTTTGAATATTTACTTAACGGAACAAGGCTACTTATTTACAATGATATATTAAGAATAACTAGATGTCTAACTGCCGTAAATCGGTATAAGAAAAAGTGAAGCAAAAATCGGCCATTATGGGGGGGGGGGGGCAAAATCTTTACGCTATTTATCAAAACAAAACAAATACGAAGCTTTTGATTTGTTAAATTTGCCCCCCATAATGGCCGATTTTTGCTTCAAAAAATACGCGGAAGTTAGACATCTAGTTATTTTTAATCGATGGCTCCGCGCAAAATCGGACTATCTGCAATCTCCGCCAAAAACAAAATTGGCATATCTGCAATCTCCGCGTAAAACAAAATTGGACTATCTGCATTTTTCGCCAGCTTTATTTTTGAACTATCTGCATTCTCCGGGCGTTCAAAGTTTTTATTGCATGAAATTATGCGCCTTGTCAAAATGTGATTTCACTACAAATGGCAGATCTCATGAAATAAGTTGTTAATAAGAAGACAGTAATTGCATTATTTTCCATCTATTCCTGAGATATAAATCTGTTTAAGTTTTAACACAAAGTTTCACTTGCCACATTTGATTTTGTTTAGAAGTAATTATTTTAAATAGTTATATGACATATGGTATGTTAATGCAAATGAAAAATTTACAATATTTTTAGAACATCATTTTAGCGGCTAAAATAAGAACAGTCTGCATCTACTTTAATCTCAAGTCTGAACTTAGTAAGCGTATACACATCATGAATTGATCAAAGTGTAGCTGATCGCAAAACCAATTTTATGTATTCAAATTTAATTTGAAATTAAAATGCTGCTGGATTAAGAAAACGTTTTACAGTTTTACGAGGCTTATTCGAAACATTGTTTGGTGTTTTTCAAGTTTGTCTATTTTCAACAGAAAAAAAAAAGTAGCGTTACTGTGTTATCTATACTATATAGGTATACTAAATATAGCATATAGCAGTCAGTCATGTTTTGGTTAAATGTGAAAATAACAAGTTGGTTTGTTTAGCTTACAAAATTAATTAATTCAAGTGTATAATTGCTATCGTCAAATAAAATATGTTAGATCTTAAAAATATGTTAGGACTACAAAATTATAGATGTTTTTAGATAAGTTGTGTTTGTATGTTAAATTATAATTTCTAAAGTTAAAAGTTACCTAAATGTGACTATAATTTAAATTCAAGTAATTAATATCGTCTATTACAAATGTGATAATTTATTATATTGGGTATACTGTAAAAGTAATAAAAGCCTGATATTCAGATCAATGTGCAAGTTAAGGATATGTTTATTTAAAACAGCAGTTTTTTGTTATTTTGTAATTATTCTTTTATAGAAAAAATACAGCTATTTTTGATTGTATCATAGTTATTACTATCATAGTAAAAAAATTACAACCCTTTTTTATATATCATTACATCCCAAAGTCTTGGATATAAAAAAATTATCAAATATAATTGGACCAAAATTGTTTGATCATCACTGCAGTTGAGGTGACATCTGATTAAACCAATGTTTAATGGTTTAGAGCTCAAATCCAACTGAACCTTAGGTTCAGTTAGATTTTGATCCTAATTATTGATAAACCAAGTTTAAGAAAAGTTGGAAACCATAATGTTTAATACTCATGCATGAGTTTTTAACTAGTTTGTGTTCAGTTAAGTGGCATCTCCAAAAAAGAATGGTTTTAAGTAGACAACAAAGAAAACTCCACATAGTTTGATTGCTTAATGAACAAAAATAGGTTAATAACAATAATTTTGTTAGTTACGATCTAGGTTACAATATATGTATGTATATATATATACATATATTTATATATATACATACATATATTTATATATACACGTATAGTATATATATATACATACATATATTTATATATACACAAAATTATTGTGATATGTGTATATATATATATATATATATATATATAAATTAGCAAAAATACTTATCTAATTTTTTCTTTGACAGCTTGTTTTACCATCAGTAGGTTCATCAGGAAGTCTGATGAACCTAGTGATGGTGAAAGATAAGTTTATAAATATATAAGGTTAATATATAACATGTTAACTAATGATTAATTTGTTAACCTTCCTGATTACTTATTGATGGTGAAACAAGTTGTGGAAGAAAAAACTATTACTGCTCTGCTCTTTAAGACCATTGAGCACTCTATTTATAGAATACACTAACATAGTATATATATATATATATATATATATATATATATATATATATATATATATATATATATATATATATATATATATATATATATATATATATATATATATATACACACAGGGTGTCTGCCAATATTATAAGTTGGATTTCCCTAGCTTTTCCCTGATATTTACCTATTTCTCGTTTAGAAAAATGCTCTTCAACTGCAAAAATATAAACAATAATACAACCCACATTAAATATATCAAGAGAAGTTCATAAAACTATCTGCCAAATAAACTTTTAGATTACGTGAACTATATACAACTTATTTAAGTTATATAAGTTTGATAAAGACTCATCTTTCCTGATTTTTCTAAAATTTAACCTAATTTCTCTGATAATCCCCTGATTATTTTGAAGATATCCGAATTCCCTGGCATTTCCCTGATTTCGCAGACATCCTGTATATATTTATATGCAGATCTTGTGTATAAAGACCACTTAGCAACATTGCAACATAACATAACAAGAATTTAATTTGATCTAAACTTATTAGTCACAACAACAAGGCTAAATAAAATTGACAAAGTATGTATGATGAATTTAGCAATTAGTATGTAACATAACAATGTTTTGTTACATATGCTATATTATTATTAACAATAACATAAGTTATTTTTAACATATTTATCTTAATTAAAACTACTTGATTACTCACAAACTTAATCAAGTTATGATCAAGGTTTTGTGTTTAAATAATCGCTATTAATAAATGTTTAAATAATCGCTATTATTTAAAAAATTGTAGAATTTTATAAAAAACTTCAAATATTTAAAGAAACACCACCAAAAATTTATGCACCCGAAAAACGCAGATAGTCCAAAAATGTATCTGGCAAAAATGCAGATAGTCCAATTTTGTTTTACGCGGAGATTGCAGATATGCCAATTTTGTTTTTGGCGGAGATTGCAGATATGCCAAATTTGTTTTCCGCGGAGATTGCAGATTAGGGTGGAGTGATTTTGGAATCAGAACTATAGTAACCCTGGAGTAAATAGATTATCAAAAAATAATAATAAAATGTATAACATGTACTTGATAATAATGCCTGGAAAGTGGCTGGTTTTCAAAAATGTACATTTATTAAGACAAAATCTATTTTCGAGGAAAACCTCCATTTTTTAATTTTTTTTTAAGTGGGCATGCGCATTGCGCATGGTTATGTTGATTTTAGATTTTAAATTATAGTTTATAAATAGCAAAATAATTTATAGAAAAAATGCCTAAGAGCAAAACAAGGAAAACTCGTTTGAAAAATAGTCTGAAATACGGAGGTCTCCCATCAGAAATGCCTTCAGCTGATCTTCCAACATTTCGTCAAGTAATTCAGTTTTTTTATTTCACTGAAAACAATAACCAAAAAATTTCAAAACAGAATCTTCTAGAAAAAGTTGAGAATTCTCTTAGTACTTTGTGGAATAAAGTTAACCCACGTCTTCCTCTTCTTCAGAGAAATTCAATCTTAAGAAAATTGAGAAATCTTTTCGAAAAAGTAAAATCTATAAACCGAGGACGTTGTAAATCTCAAAGTAAGGAGTATCAAGATTTGATTTTAGATAAACTCTTTGATATTTCATCGTGTACTTGTGAATTAGCAACTGTTTTATGTAATGACAGAAATGTTAAGTGTAGCAACATCAATTGCCAAGTAGAGCACATCTTGTGTCTTTGTAAAAATAGAAAGGTATTTGGTTAAATTTTTAATGTATTATTGTATATATTGGAGTATTTGTTGTTTTAATCTGAAATTATTGTAATAAGAATTTTTTATTATAGTTTGATTTCAATTCAATCAAACTAAAGTAGCTATATATTTTCAAAAATTATATCTAAGGTCCCTTCTGAAGACAGGGCATATATTCGTGACCAGAGAAACAAGATTGGTCCTAAAGGTATTTATCAGCTAGGAAAGGCTGATTTAAAATCTGGTACATTCACTCCGGAAAGGTTAGTTCAAGTAGAGCTTATAGATCATGTTAAAATGCCTTACGCCCATAACTCATTGATTGATTCTGGTCACATATCTGAAGTTTCAGCATCCGATCCAGATGTTTTGGTAACATATGTAAATATAAATATTTATATATATACATATGTATATATATATATATATATATATATATATATATATATATATATATATATATATATATATATATATATATATATATATATATATATATATATATATATATATATATATATATATATATATATATATATAATTATGTTATAGTAATCTACAAATGAGTACTCAATGTTAAAACAGTTTTGTTTCAACGATTTCAACGTTTTTAAATGTTGGCCTAACTAAGTGTGCTGCTTGAGGTATATGGCTTTTCATATTTTAAAATACAAAATATTTTTACAGGTAAATGATTCTGAGGAAGAAGAATATAATCCAGAAAAAAGTTCTCAGTATAATTTAATTAAACTTGATAGATTTGCAATGGCGGCTGTCAGGTACATAAAATTTTTATACATATTGAGTTTAGGTGAGAATTTTTTTTATAAACTATATTAAAAATTTTAAACAAAAATCATAAGTTTCACCATTGTTCATCCCCAGTAAGTTTTTTTTAATGTGGGAGAGGAGAGGGTGAATATAAAATGTTAAGGGATCACATATAGATAATATACTTTGCTTTTTCAGTTTTGTTTATTTATTTCATAATTTCCTATTTGTAGGTATGATGTCTCATCTCGTGCTGCAGCTGCACTAGCAAATGCTCTACTTCTAGATTATGAAATCATTAAACACGGAGATTTGAATCAAGTTGTAGATCGAAGCAAAATTGAGAGGTAAATACTATTTTATTATATAAGTTAGGCAAATATAAATAAATCTCTTTATTTATTAGTTTATATAAATGCTTGTTTACAAAACATTTATTATGATATTTAGCTAAATATAGCACTTTGAGTTGTTTTATAGAGAGAAAAAGAAAATAATGTCAAGATATGGTGATCAACATGATAATAATTTAAGTAACTTGGTGTGTTTGGGTGTTGATGGTAAAGATGATAAAAATGTTCTTCAGTTTAAGGATATTGTTGAAAATGGAGAAACTCGCTTGTTGAGAGTTACTGAAAAAAAACATCATTTAACTTTTACTAATGAAAATAGTTTTAAAAATGGTTCATATCTCTCTCATAAAAATCTCTCATCAATTGGTGCAACTGGTTTGCTTCAAAGTGAAATTGTTTATGATGTTCTGAAAGAGTATGATAGTTTAAATTCAGTACAAGCCCTTCTTCTTGATAATACAAATGTCAATACAGGTTTCAAAACTGGACTTGTTGCATGTTTAGAAAAGAAATTAGGAAGAAAAATACACCTTATCGGATGTACTTTGCATCACAATGAACTTCCATTTCGAAAAGTATTCAAAATAGTTGATGGCACTTCAAAGTGTCTAAATAAATTTTCAGGACCTATTGGAAAGCAAGTTTCAATAGATTTCCATCTTAACCCACAAGTGAAGTTTACCAAAATCGATACTCCAGTGGAGATACTAAATATTCCCATTGAAGTGATTAATGATTTAAGCCACGATCAAAGACTATTATTTGAATATTGCCTTGGAATTTCTAAAGGATTTGTCAATCCCATATTTTTTAGAAGAAAAACTGGTCCACTAAACAACTCAAGATGGTTGACTTTAGCAATTCGAATCATGGCTTTGTATACTCGTACTGAAACACCAAGTCTAGATCATGTAAGGCTTGTGAATTTTATTGTACAAGTGTATGCATATATTTGGTTTCTTATCAAAAGGTCTTCTAAATTTATGGATTCTCCAAGTATATTCTTTAAAATGACAGAACAGATGAGGAAGCAAGATGAGGAAATACAAAATATTTGTTTTAAAAATTTAAAAAAAAAATCATATTGTCTATTGCCTGAGAACTTTTTATATTGTATGCTTAGAGATGAAGATTCTAACATAAGGGAACAGGCGTTACTAGTCATTAAGAAACTCAGGACGAGTAAAGATAAAGAATGCCGTGTTACAAATATTGCTAATGTTGACATAAACTTTCAAGCAACTTCTTGGACAGAATTAATTGACTTGAAGAAAAGCAGTGAACCAGCATCAACAATATGGTTAAAGAATGACGAAATCGATGCACTAATTGCAACTAAAGAAGTTCCGAACTTACCTGAATTTCCTTCTCACGCGCAGAGCGTAGAACGCGCTGTGAAATTAGTTACAGAGGCTAGTCACCAAGTATATGGCAGGGAAGCTCGTCATAAATATATTTTGACTAAACTAAAATCCAGGAAAATTCAACCATATTTTGAAACTAAAAACGACTTCGTGGTTTTTTAATAAATAATTTTTTTATACATTTGATGTTAATAAAACATCTTTATATGAATGTACTTGCTTTTACTTTTTTGCGACGAATATAAAATTGTGTTTAGGATTTAGGACCAATGCAGTGGTAGGGTAGTGGTAAAGTGTTCGACTCACATTTGCAAGATATTAATTTTAGAAATATTTTCCATGAGCCCAAGCCTTTGTCAATTGAAATCTTGATAAACACTTATATTCATGAATTTAAGTGCTTGTAGTGAAAAAACAATAAGAAACAATTTAAAAGCATGTTTGGATTTTGGTGATGATTATCCATGACTATTTTTATTACCCGTTTATTAAGTTGATTACAGTAATAATCACTGCTTTCGAATAAAAAATTAAGCGCTTCAGGGGTCAAAGAAACAATTTTTGAAGGTTTTTCCAAATAGTGTAATGGTTGCAGATCTTCAGCCTGATCTAAATTCACGATATGGCTAGATATTTTAAACCAAATAGGTACACGTACCAATTATGTTTAAAGTATTGAGTCAAAATTAAATTGTGCAATTTATTAATCCTTTATTCATATCTGGTAATTGTTAATTACATCTAGGATAATCTTGAGGTCAAAATTACTCAAGTTGTTTTGTAAGCACTTTCAAGACCTATATAACTAAAAATACCTAAATCCTTTTTAATATAATTATATAACGTTTTCAACAAATTGTACTTTAAAAAACTAAAAATGACTTACATAAGTAAACTTTGTATATACAGTTTAGTAATATAAGTGATTTTAAGTTTGCTGTTTGAAACTTGATTGTATTTTACATTATTAGATGTGCTTTAAATTGAGGTATGAAAAACGAGTTAAAAATGAATGAAATGTTTAAATGCGTATGTTGCTTAATACCATTATATTAAATAAAATTTTTTATAACTTATTATTAATTTATTTGACCATTTTATAATGAATACATTTTTTTGAAAAAAAAAACTTTTGACTGGTTTGTTATTTTTATTAATTGATTTCATAAATTGCAGAAAAACGTGAAAATTAACAAAAATTGTGTTTTTTAGCATTTTTTCAAAGTCGATTAAGCGTGCCATTTTTAATTTTGGATAGCTGAAATTTTTCATGAGCTCATATTTTACCCTGTTGAACTTACTCCCGGGTTACTAAAGTTGAATTTTGAAAAAAGTATGAAAATCACTCCACCCTATTGCAGATAGTCCGATTTTGCGCGGAGCCATCGTAATATATCATTGCTTATTTAACGATTGATTTCACCTACCTAACGGAAACTTAACATCATATCTGCGCATGCTTATCGCATGCGCAGAGCTATCTGTCTACTTTTTTAACGGGCTACTTATTTAGGGTAAAGTGACCAAATCCGATCCAGTGACCAAATTTCAGCCACATTTTAAATTTAATATTTCTGTCTTGGTTTCTGCTTTATGTTTGTAAATCCGAATTTTTTGAGACTGGTATGAACTCAGCCAATAAAAAACCAACATTATTTTAGTTGGCGGGTGTTTATAATAGAAGTATTATAATAACAAATACTTATCTCAAAAAAGTACTAGTTTAGATTTAAAAGATTATGTAAGCATCCAGTTTGAAGCTTATAAACATTAAATATTTGTTACTTAACGAAGTGGTAATTATTTTAAACTATAAACATATTTCTTAAAAAGACAATTTTAGTTTTATAATTATGCTGAGTCATTTCTATAGATTGTATTTCTGAATTAAATGCACCTGGTAGAAAGACCTAAATCCGGCCAGGTTTTATACCTTATTCCGGCCAAGACCGAAATTAGGTTCACGAGTGTCTAAAAGTTACTCATACTTGTAAGATATTTATATTATTAGATTTTGTTCTTCTAATATAACTACTTTATGTTATATTTATATCCTAAAAGTTATCAATCTTAAATATATGGACTTATTTAGTTAAATATTTATGTAATATTTTTCAAATATGAGGACGAAGACTTAAAAATAAACAAAAGTCTAAATAATTGAATATATATTGTTTCATGTAGATTATTGCTGATAAATGAAATTATATGAGAAAATAATCTTTAATTGAAAATTTTGATAATTTATAATATAAAGTTTTCATTTTAGAATGTCTTCCAACTCGAGGTAAATATTTGAAATATAAAGAGGGAGTGTTACTTGAAGCTATAAACAGTGTTATTACTTCACCTAAAATGTCCGTTAGAGCTGCTGCTAAATTTTTTAAAGTACCCCGAGCAACTTTGCAGAGCAGGATAAAAGGAAAAATTGAGATTGGTGCAAAAGCAGGAAGAAAATGTTTAATGCCACTTGATCTTGAAAAAAAGTTACTTGATTTTGCAGACAACAGAGCTAGGATGGGCATTGGTTTTGGTAAAGAGCAATTCATGGTATATGCTGGCAAGCTTGCCAGAAAATATGGATATTCTTTTAAGAATGGAAAACCATCTAATAAATGGTGGAGACTACTAAACAACTGACATTACAAAAAAGTAACTCTTCGACAACCAGAATCAACAGCATCAGTTCGTCATCAATGTATGAATCCGATAAAGGTGGCAAATTATTTTATCGCACTTAAAGAAGTCATTAAAGACTGTCAGCCTGAAGTAATATGGAACATGGATGAGACAGGGCTGCAGCTAGACTTTAAGGCACACAAAATTGTTGCTGCAAAAGGTACTAAATATTTACATATGAGAACCAGTGGAAATCGAGAAATGATTACTTTAATTGTTTGTGTGAATGCAGCAGGAAGAGCCTTACCACCTCATGTGATTCCAAAAGGGAAAACAGTAAAATCCATTCAAAGTTTTCAAGTTCTAGATGCCCCTGAAGGAACCAACTGGAGTCCAAGTGAATCTGGTTGTACTAAACAAGGGATTGCAAAACTATGGTTTGAGCTTACATTTTTAAAAAACATTGGACCACAACGTCCACAAGTTTTAATTTTGGATGGCCATGATTTCCACAATTTCGTGGAGTTAATAGATATGGCCATACAAAACCAAATTGAAATTACCTGCTCATACAAGCAATTGGCTTCAACCTTGCGATCGAACTGTATTTAAGCCATTCAAAGTTTCATATAATAAAGCAGCCCAGGATATGATGTCTAATCACCCTGGGGTTATAATAAACAAGGCCAATTTCACAGGACCTTTGACCAAGGTCTGGAATAAAAGTATGACAAAAGCCAATATTGAATTTGGCTTTAAATCATGTGGAATCTTTCCATATAATCCTTCAATTATTCCAGCTGAAGCTTACTTGCCAAACTATGTGTATTCTGAAGACAGGTTAGTGACTAATCTCTTTGATCAAATTAAAACAATTGATAATACAACAACAGTTGAGCAGATTAATCAAATAACAGACAGCACAAAAATAATTTTACCGGATATTGAGTTGGAACAACATATAATTACCAACCCAAGATTTGCTATAGCAAATGATCATGACTATTTAGCTGAACCAATAACCATAGTAGAAATTCCAGAACATAGAAGTGGCGGTTTAGTGGAACTAAGTATGAAAACTATAAAACTAAAAGCTGCAAGTAATAAAGCTGCATTTACTAGTAAGTTTGAAGACAGCTTTAGGATGATGTCTGACTCTGAAATTGAACAGCCTATTGATCAGTATGAAATTGATTTTACAGTTTCAACTCCTTTAACTTCTGATTTTGTAAAAACTCGATCTTTTGCCCCAAATTTCCCTTTTAAAAATTCATCTTATCCAGGAGATGGAGATAATGATATTTTGCCATATTTAGATGCAAATTTTACAAAAAGCAAAAAAGCTAAGTATGCAGACAAGTTTTTTGTGCTTACTTCTAAGGAAGCATATGAGTCACAATTAAAGCAGGTACATAAAAAAGCTCAAAATGAAACGGAAAAAGAAATGCGTAAATTGAAAAGACTACAAAACTTAAAAATAAAGGAAGCAAAGATATTGTCAAAAGATAATCCTAGAAAAAAACCTTCACTATAAAAATGAACCAATAAAAGTATAAAAACAATGTGTAATTTGATTATGTTGTTATGAATTTTTGTTCTTATTGCTTAAAAAAGTCTTTTATATAGTTCACTAAATTCTTTTTTTTTTTTTAACATAAATATTATATTCTATGCAAATCTTTTAAAACAGTAGGTCAGATTATTACATTGACTTTAATTATCCTGATTTACACATAATATGTTCTTATTTAAAATATTAAACCTAGTTTTATGTTTGGTTTTTATTTGCATTTAAAAAAAAATTTCCTTTTATTTGTTACCAACATGTAAACGTTTTTTTTTTCTTGCCCTTGGACAAGGTGGTGCAACTCATCTCCTGAAAACATATTTTTTTTACAAGTTAAGGCATCCTTACTAAGTTTAGGCAAGTTTATTTATTGAGTAATGCTTAGTATTAAGTTAAGCAATCATTTTCTAATTGATATTTAAGAACATGTTCATCTTAAATTTAACCTAAATAAACTTTAAGTAAATCCAATTTTGCTAAAACTGTTTTACTTATTGTTTATCTGTCAACCGGCTAATTTGTGGATTTAAAAAAGTTATTGATACAATATTTAGTAATACAATTAATTTTTAAATATTTTAAATGCCAACCCATAAAAGTATTGGTAAAAAGCTTGTCTTTGATATTGGCTGTAATTAGGTTCATTCCGCATACGCTTGGCTGAAATTTGGTCATAGTGGCTGTATTTTGGTCTAATTTTGGTGAATTCTGGCCCACTGTGCACCGGTGCATTGTCAACTTTAAATTGCATCAAAAAATTATAAAACAATAATATCGTTTGAACCTTCCCATCAATCATTGTATTTCAATAATACAAATTACTTCAATAGAAGATCTACAAACCTCAAATAAAGTCATTCCCAAGCTTTCTATCTCACTTTTAATGTACTGATCTTCTTCAATCACAGTTTCCTTGGATTCCATTTTGTATGTAAATCTTATGGGTCTACAATTGCCTGTGGAGGACGACTTTTGATTTTTCCAAATAGGCACCTTTTCGTTGCTGTTGTTAAATCCAGTCAAATCTAATGGTACTACACAAGTAATAAATAATGATTCTTCACGCTTTAAATCTCTGTTAATTTCGGGTTCTGATAAAACTTGTTTATAAATACTTTAGCCAGTAGCACCATCAAAACCAGCTTTACACGTTAGTGTCATTGTTTTTATTGCTTTGTCGTTCAATATCAAGTGCCTTAGCACAGGTTCCCGAACTGCACAGATTCTTATCAAAGTATGAATTATTAAATCTTTTAAAGGAACTGAAGCTGAATAGTCCTCCACTGTTATGTTTGCAGGATAACATTTCAATTTTGCATCTCTGACATCATTGTAAGCAGGGTAAATGTTATATTCTTTCTCCAAGGCTCCGCTTCTAACCAATTGATAGGAAGCTTTTGTCAGACTTGCATCAATTATTAAAGCCAGTGCTTCGTCTGCTGAATATTTAGTTGCTTTATCTGTATTTGAAATATTTAAAACGTTCTTGGCAGCAATAATAATAGATTCATCTCTAAATTTTTTATTAGCAGCAAAAAATAATTCATTGGATGAATGAGATTCACTTAAACAAGATACACGCCGTTTTTTAGTTTTATTAGAACTATTATCAAATGCAACTGGTTTTCAACCACGTCTACTTGCAGTTGGTTCATTGTCTTTTTTTCTGACAATTAAATATTCATTAAGCCAGCTTACAAACTTCTTTTCAAAATTTTTGACAGTATAGTTTGCAGATTTCGACTTTTTTTTATACAAGTAAACAGATCGTTGAACAGCATGTCTAAAATCAACGTCTTTAAAATCAGCAAATTTTGGCTGAATAAATTTTAATATATCTTCAGAAATATATTGTTTTGAAATACTAAGATTGTTTTTTTGGAGAAAATTATGAATGTCTAAGTTTAATAAAACCATATCTAAATTATTATTGTAACAAGTATTTTGTATTTAAAAGTTTAATGTTATAATATATATGCCGTCCGGACTACTAATACTTGTTATTAATTAAGTTACTACAAGTGTTAGTAATTAAAATTAAAAGTAATTAAATTACTGTTAGTGTTAGTAATTAAATTACTAACAACTACCGAAAATATGTTGTTGCTATGCTATGCAAAGTAAGGTATCCTTACTAACCAAAAAAAATAATCTCATAAGAATTGTGAATCTCATTTTAATACATACCCCCAATATTGTGTACTTAGCGCATGTAAAATACTGTTAAAACAACGTTAATGTAAAAATGAGTTGTTGCCATGCAAAATTTAGTACCATAGCAACCAAGTTAAAACATATATAAAATCTGAACGGGGATTTAAGGGGACGAGCAATCAATTAAAACTCAATTGAAGCATCATATAGATCAAATAAATATAAGATAATACATGGCAAATTGTGGTAATTATTAATTATAGTGCGGCAAAAAACAAATTTCTTAAGGAATTTTTTTTTTTAATCTGTGATTTTCAAAGTATAACTGAGATAACATGCTATGACAAATTTATTTCACACATTTGGTTTTTCTTATCTCTAAATACTCTAAAATAACATGTACTAATTTTTTGTTTCAAAAACGTAGATGTAATTGAAATATAACAGAACGTTGATATCACCGTTAATTACTTATTAAAATTTTTTTTTTTTTAAATTTCAATATTCAAATGCTTAGAGTCCTGGTAACTAAGGGATTTAATATAAATAAGTTATCAATAAATTTCTCCTAATATATATAGATACTAAAATTAAATAAGTTTTCAAGATTAGACAACTAAAATTTTTCCCATTTTGTCCACCTACTGGCCCACTGTGCACCGGCCTAATGCTTTACATTTATGTAAAATGCATTTATGCAACAGTGCGCCGAAACTACAACTGTATAAAACATTTCGACTTAAAATCGGTAGCTAAAAAGCTGCGATTCGTCGCAATCAAATCGATAGCTACAAACTGCGATATGTAGCTATCGTTTTGTAGCTATCATTTAGCTAGCTACAAAGCTACGATATGTAACTAGCGATAAATCGTTATTAAATTGATAGCTAAAAAACTGCGATATGTAGCATTCGACTAGCTATAGATTTATCGCTATCTGGTAACCAGCTACACAAATGCGATATGTAGCTAGCGTCTTATCATAACAAAATTGCTTTCTTAAAAGCTGCGATATGTAGCTATCAACTGGCTATCGAGTTGTGGCTATCATGTAGCTAGCTACAAAGCTACAATATGTAACCAGCGATAAATCGTTATTGCATCGATAGCTTAAAAGCTCCGATACGTAACAATCGAATAGCTATTGATTTATCGCTATCTAGTAGCCAGCTACACAAATGCAATATGTAGCTATCGTCATATCGTAATACAATCGCTTTCTTAAAAACTGCGATATGTAGCTATCAACTGGCTATCGAGTTGTGGCTATCATGTAGCTAGCTACAAAGCTACAATATGTAACTAGCGATAAATCGTTATTGCATCGATAGCTTAAAAGCTCCGATACGTAACAATCGAATAGCTATTGATTTATCGCTATCTAGTAGCCAGCTACACAAATGCAATATGTAGCTATCGTCATATCGTAATACAATCGCTTTCTTAAAAACTGCGATATGTAGCTATCAACTGGCTATCGAGTTGTGGCTATCATGTAGCTAGCTACAAAGCTACGATATGTAACTAGCGACAAATCGTTATTAAATCGATAGCTTAAAAGCTCCGATACATAGCAATCGAATAGCTATAGATTTATCACTATCTAGTAACCAGCTACACAAATGCGATATGTAGCTAGCGTCTTTTCGTAATAAAATCGCTATCTTAAAAACTGCGATATGTAGCTAGCGACATATCGTTATAAAATCGACATGTTAAAAGTTCAATTATTTTCATAATTGTAATAGATCCAACACTAAAAATCGAATTTTTGAAGATGTTAAAGACATTACGAAAGAATAAAATAAGAAAAGAAAAATCGCTAGAAAATCGCTATAAAGCTAGCTAGTCGCTAGCTCACTTCCCACCGGGTCTATTGTCAGATTGATATATTGTTAGGGATCTTAACATATATAAATTATATATATTATAATAAGAGTTAACAATAATCTTAGATATTAATAAAAAATAATTGCATCATAATGATATAACCAATGATATATTATATATACCAGATGTCTAACTTCGATCCGAAAAGTGAAGCCGTGGAAGCCATTTCTAATTCGGGCAAAAACATGCATTTTTAACTTTTATTTCGCACGTCGGATACTCATGTAGTTTAAGGCCAAGCTCCGTAAATTTCTTGTTTGTTTCGTTTATCTGAGGGTGACGTAAAATTGTGCCGTTCAGATCCCGCGGGATTTTTCTAAACGTTTATAATAAAGCGGTAACTAAAAAAGTCCGACAAGAAAGTTTTCTAATTTTTTGAGTATATATAATGAGTTCATAACATGTTATGAATTAGTATATAATATAATGATTTATAACAAACCACATTATTTATTATTCAAATCTTAAATACTTATTATTTGCAATAGATTTTTAAATTGGATGTAAATTGTGTTTGTGTAATTTACAAAATTAGTGCTCAATGTTCAGAACAAAACAAAGAAAATAGAAAGTACTCAATGTTCTTAAAGAACAAGAAAATAGAAAGCTTTCTTGACGATTCTGAAAAAAGAGAAACTGGCAGCATGTGTATATATATATATATATATATATATTTTAAATGACGACATCTTGTATGAGAGTTGAATAAATTTAATATATGAACTTCAATAAATACGAATTCTCTCAATACTAATTTTTTATTTTATCTAAGAAATTTTCGCTAGATTATTGATACTAGCATCTTCAGCTTTAATTACAAATATTATTAAATTAAATTACAAACAAACATTAACGGTAATGTCACGTTTTAATGGCTTCTTTAAACTTCGCTTTAGTTGGGCTTCTTTAATATTTCGTAGGTATAAAAAGTATGGCGTCCAGAATTGCGTTTTTACATATTGACCGTCATCTAAATTCATACCTCCATTTTTAGGTCCGCATTTGTTGAACTGAATTTCGATTGCCTCTCGAACTTTTCTTTCAAATTTTTTGGGTTCTACTTTTAGCGTCTTTACTTGATCCCATTTTATATTACCTGAACATTTAATTTTATGATGGCCAATTGCATATTGTTCTAATTTTTCTTCAAAAACATTTTTTTGGTGTTGTTTTGTTCTTGTTGCTATTTTCATTTTTGTTTCACCGATGTATTTTTGTTTACACTCGCATTCTATTAGGTATACTCCGGGATGGCTATTTGATGGTAGTTTTGTTTTGTTGCGCGAAGTTAGTAAAGATTTAAGATTTGCACTGGATTTAAAGACTGCCCTGTAACCTGCTTTCCTAAAGATTTTTCGAAGTTTTGGTGATAATACTGGGATCCACGGTAGTGATATAGTTGGCATAGTTGCTTTGTTCTTAGATAAAACTATTTCATTATTTGAGTTAGATAAAACTATTTCATAATTTCATTATTTCATTATTTCATTTCACTATTTCATTATTTCATAGTTAGATAAAACTATTTCATTATTTCATTATTTGAGACTTTATAAAGAAACAAAAAAATTACAACAAGCAAAAACAAATATGGCAAAATCGAAGAATCAATATATCTTTCTTCAAAAGTGTGTAAAACATAAGTTAATACCAAAATCGCTTCGAGTTGTATGTCCAATAAATAACAAAAGAGGAAGAGACATAACTAAAAGGTACCGTTTTGAATTACTAATATGCATCAAAAACGATTCTAGAACTCGTTATTTTAATCATATAAAATTTCAGCTTAAGAAATTTTATATGATTACTCGTTATTTTAATCATATAAAATTTCAGCTTAATCATATAAAATTTGTAAAAGATATCCAAAACTATTTATATAAAAAATTAACTCAAGATGATTATGAATCTGTCGAAAATGTTACCGAAAAATCCCGAGAAAAAATGTTTGTTAAATCTAAATATCGTCTGATCAAAAAATTTAATATCTTGAAAAATATAAATTTAAAAGAAAAAGCTGAGACTCCTTCAATTCTTAAAGATGTTGTATTAAACCTATGTGAAACGGAAATACCTGAAAACCACAGGAATCTTTTAGAACTAGGACCAAAATTTGTTCCAACTATACAAAATATACCCTATTTAGACATTATTTCAATAACAGAATCCACTGCGTTAAAACTAGAGTATTGCAACAAAATTGAGAGTTCACAAGACTTACGCAGAAACGTGTTGAGGCAACTTAAAATGCTTAAACCGCAAAAAAACAATAACTTAAATTATAAACAGAGGGAAGCATTAAAACAAATAAAAGAAGACAGAAACATTGATATATACTCTTTTGATAAAGGAGCAGGCTTTGTTAGAATAGAACACAACAAAGCCATTGACAAAATTCGTCAAGAGATTGGCAAAACAAAGATACATGTTTTTTTTTTTATAAGCATATGAAATTT
Organism: Hydra viridissima; assembly: GCF_058129835.1. Classification (NCBI taxonomy): domain Eukaryota; kingdom Metazoa; phylum Cnidaria; class Hydrozoa; order Anthoathecata; family Hydridae; genus Hydra; species Hydra viridissima. Next base: position 9,009,778 of record NW_028324302.1, on the reverse strand, counting down.
TTGAAACAGGCTCGGGTATGCTTAAGCAAAAAGTTAAAAGAGGCTCAAAAATATGCTTAAGCTTAAGCATATTTCTAATAAAATATGCTTATTTCAATACTTTTTTAAAGTGTGCGCGTTGCTAAAGGTTAATGGGTATAAGAAAAATAAAAAATTAACTTAAGCTCTGTATTTGCCTTGGTTTTAATGTAGCTGAATTAATGTTATAGTATAATAATAAAAAATAAAACATATATACTATATACAAATGTTATCAATGAAATCAAAGATAGAACTTAGAAATAAAATAAACATTTTAAATATGGTGTTAAACAAACTGCACATTAAAAGTGAGAGAGAGAAAAAAAAGAGAGAAATAAAACACTTCAGTGCGACTCTTAAACTTTATGTTTTTATGTTTAAGTATTGAGGTTTAGGTTTTGCAACACAATGACTTCATTACTTCATAAAGTCGTTGCATTGCAAAACATGAACTTTGATTTTTGTTGTTTTTGTTGGTTTAAATTTAGAAATATATTTATTTCAAGTTTTTAATTAAATAAAATTTAAATTTTTAAAATAGTTCATCGAGGCTCAGGAATATGCTTACATATGCTTATTTTTTTTCCAAATCTGAGCCTCTATATGCTTATAAGCGTTATGCTTATAAAAAAAAAAACATGTAATTAAAGAGGACCCTACCTTTTCATTTGCTACTAAAATTAGAACTTACCTATCAAAATTGAATAAAAAAGGGCGATTTACCAAAAAAGAATATGAAAGTCTTTACCCAAGCGACCCAGTACCGCCACGTATGTATGGTGTAATTAAAGCGCACAAACCGGAAAAATCATACCCTATGCGATTAGTAGTTTCAACCATCGGGACACCAAGTTATGGAATATCACAATATCTAGTAAATATATTTTTACCAATCTTAGATAAAAACATAACAAAGTTAAAAAATTCGTCAACTTTTGTAAAAACAGCTAAACTTTGGAATATATCCAATGATGAAATACAAGTATCTTATGACGTTGTCAATTTATATCCATCAATTCCTCTGGGAGAGGCTACAAAAATTCTTCTTGATATGTTAGAGCACTTCTCAAATTTAAATAAACTAACAAAACTAAGCGTTTCAGAAATAAAATCACTAATAGAACTGTGTTTATATAAATGTTATTTTTTATGGAATGAAGAAATTCATGAACTTGTAGATTCAGGTCCAATAGGACTTTCACTCATGGTAGTACTTGCGGAAGGTTTCCTGCAATTTTTTGAAAATAAAGCAATCAATATTGCGCTTCATTCTAATCCACCGTTAGAAATAAAATCGTTTTTCAGGTACGTAGATGATAGCCACGCAAGATTTACAAATAAAGATAATGCCATCCGTTTTCAACAAATATTAAACAGTCAACATCATGCCATTAAATACACAATTGAATTGGAAGATGAAAATAAAAGATTAAATTTTTTAGACATCCAAATAACGAATAATCAAAAAGGTAAATATGATTTTAACATACATCGAAAAAAAGCAATAACAAATATTCAGGTTAAGCCCAATTCAAACCACGATCCAAAAATCTTGGAAGGAATATTTAAAGGATTTATTCATAGAGCTTTATCAATTTGCTCTGAAAAATTTTTGAATAAAGAAATCGATTTCCTAATAAATGTGTTTGCTGAAAATGGATACGAAAAGAAGAAATTACAAGACCTTGCAAATATTGTTATAAAAAAACGACACTCAAATAATGAAATAGTTTTATCTAAGAACAAAGCAACTATGCCAACTATATCACTACCGTGGATCCCAGTATTATCACCAAAACTTCGAAAAATCTTTAGGAAAGCAGGTTACAGGGCAGTCTTTAAATCCAGTGCAAATCTTAAATCTTTACTAACTTCGCGCAACAAAACAAAACTACCATCAAATAGCCATCCCGGAGTATACCTAATAGAATGCGAGTGTAAACAAAAATACATCGGTGAAACAAAAATGAAAATAGCAACAAGAACAAAACAACACCAAAAAAATGTTTTTGAAGAAAAATTAGAACAATATGCAATTGGCCATCATAAAATTAAATGTTCAGGTAATATAAAATGGGATCAAGTAAAGACGCTAAAAGTAGAACCCAAAAAATTTGAAAGAAAAGTTCGAGAGGCAATCGAAATTCAGTTCAACAAATGCGGACCTAAAAATGGAGGTATGAATTTAGATGACGGTCAATATGTAAAAACGCAATTCTGGACGCCATACTTTTTATACCTACGAAATATTAAAGAAGCCCAACTAAAGCGAAGTTTAAAGAAGCCATTAAAACGTGACATTACCGTTAATGTTTGTTTGTAATTTAATTTAATAATATTTGTAATTAAAGCTGAAGATGCTAGTATCAATAATCTAGCGAAAATTTCTTAGATAAAATAAAAAATTAGTATTGAGAGAATTCGTATTTATTGAAGTTCATATATATATATATATATATATATATATATATATATATATATATATATATATATATATATATATATATATATATATATATATATATATATATATATATATATATATATATATATATATTTATATATGATTTGAATGTTGACATCTTGTATAAGAGTGTATGTTATATTAATAATAAACATCAAATAATACGAATTCTCTAAATACAAATATTAATTTATTATGAGAAATTTTCGCTGGATTATAGTTACCAGCATCATCAGCTCGTAAAATTATTTTAAGTTACAAAAAACGATTAAAATTAACTGACGTCAGCAGTTGAATGGCTTCTTTCTTTATTATCCTTACGTAAAAACGTAAAAAATGGTGTCTTAAATTTAGTTTTTAAAAATTGCCCATTATCAAGATTAACCCCGCCATTTAGAGGGGAAAATAGGTGCCTCTGTATTTCAAGAACCTCACGGACCTTCCGATCAAATGTTTTTGTCTCTACTTTAAGAGTTTTAGTTCTCTCCCAATTAATTTCTTCTTGACATGATTCACTATGTTTGGCTATTGCAGATTGATGATGCTTGCCCTCGTTTAAGCTTTTTTGATGTTGTTGGGTTCGAGTTCTAATTTGTAATTTCGTTTCGCCAACGTATTTCTTTAAACAGTTACATTCAATTAAGTAAGTTCCAGGTTGACTATTGCGTGGTAATTTAGATTTGTTTTTACACGTTAGCAGTGATCTTAAATTTTTTCCTTAATTTTGGGGACAGTGATGGTATCCACGGTAATGAAACTGTATGGAGGGTGTCACACTCGGATTGATATTTGTTTTTATTTATGGACCGTTTTTTTCTAATTTGGTTAGCAATACTTACCAGTTGTCTTTTGTCATAACCATTTTCGTTGAACATTTGAATTAGAAAAGTTATCTCGTTTTGTAAATGTAAATCACTGCATATGGAGTAAGCTCTGTGAACGTAACCTTTAAATATTGCGCTTAAAATTTTGGGGTCGTGATTTGAGTGAGGTTTAATTTGAATATTCGTAATGGCTTCTTTTCTGCAAACTTTAAACTCGTAATTACCATTGGTGTTATTAACTACCGTTACATCGAGGAAGTTTAAAGTTTTATTTTCACTTTCGATTTCGATTGTGTATTGTATTGCAGGGTGTTGTTTATTTAAAATAAGTTGGAGTTGCTCTGCTTCTTGAATTTTTGAAAATCTAGCATGACTATCATCAACATATCTTAGATAGGATTTTAAATCAAGAGGAGGGTTTAATGTTTTTGCAATATTAAAAGCATTTTCTTCGTGGTATTGTAGAAAAGATTCTGCCAGTATGACCATGAACGAAAGACCAATAGGACCGGAATTCTCCAACTCATGAATTTCTTCGTTCCACAAGAAATAACATCGATGTAAACAAAGCTCTATCAGCTTTTTAGTTTCCGATATAGTAAGTTTAGTAGAAAATTTGTATGAATCATCTTTATTTAATTGATCTAAAAGAATCAAAGTAGCTTCTTTAAGTGGAATTGATGGATAGAGGTTTACTACATCAAATGAAACTTGAACCTCATTTTTTTCTATATTCCATGAGTTTGCTTTGTTAATAAAGTCAGAAGAGTTTTTTAAACGTGTTACGTTTTTGTTTAAGACAGGTTGTATTGTCTTTACTAAGTAGTTAGATATTCCATAGTTAGGCGTGCCGATTGTTGATACTACTATTCTCATAGGATAGGATTTTTCAGGTTTGTGAGCTTTAATTAGACCATACATACGAGGTGGGATGGGGTCACTTGGATATATATTATCGTATTCAGTTTTTGAAAATCGTTGCTTTTTATTAAGTTGTGAGAGATAGGTTCTGATCTTAGTCGCATAACCATAAGTAGGGTCCTTACACAGAACTTTTGTTGGACCAATCTGTTCGCGAATTTTTTCTAAAGCTTTTTCGTGTTCTATTCTATCAAAACCATTACCTTTATCAAACGGATATTGACAAGTTTGCTTTCTTTAATTTCTTTAAGAGCTTTTCTTTGTTCTCTTGTTAAATTTTGGCTCAATTTTTTGCCCGTTTTAAGTTCTTTTAAGACATTTTTCCTCAAATCCTGTGCATTTTCTATCTTGTTGTTATATTCCAGCTTTAAAGCAAAAACTCTGTTATTGCAATAATATCCATATAAGGGATATCTCTCAAAGAAGGTACAAAGTGTGGGCCAAGATTAAGAAGATCGTTTTGGTGTTTTGGAATCTCGGTACTGCAGAGATTTAAAACAGCGTTCTTTGTATACGTGGTTAACTTGCAGCTATTATTACCGTGGTTACTTTTAAATTCGTTTAGGAGAACGTTAAACTTTTTGAATAATCTTTCTTTTGACTTTTTAAACATTATTTCGCGGGCTTTTTCAGTGACTTGTTCAACTTTTTTGTAGTCTATTTCATCAAGAGTAACTTTAAGAATTTGCTGGAGGTTTTATATTCTAGTAATAAATTTTTGTTAAATAGGATATGATTTGTATTGATTATCATTATTTAGTTTATCATAACTTTTTATTTGTTTTGTTTTAACAATAATCATTCAGTCAATTGATTTATTAATTTTTTGTTTGTTTAGATATTATCTAGATTATCTAGATATTGTTTAGATATTATATACAGGGGCGGATCCAGGAATTTGTAACTGTGTGGCCAAATTTGGGATAACCTACTTTACTTTTGGTGTTCCTATGGGAAGGGCTACTGAGTAAAAGCTAAGCCCATGGGCGTCACTTCTATAACATTTTTTACTTAAAATCATAGGGAGACTTAATTTGTTTTCTTCTCTACTTAACCATCCCAGATTTAATAAGTTGAGAGCGCACTTGAAGTACAATAATTTTCACAAATGTGGGTAAAAACTTCGTTGATAAAGTCTTCCAAATTTTTCTATAAGGACTTTTTCATGGAATATAAAGAACCCTTGTCGGCCTTAAAGATTATTTATATTATACTTGTAGACTTACAAAAAATAATATCATTATTTCAAGTTCCTAATTAATTATGTAATCCAAGAACACATATTTAAAAATCATTAGAGATAGAATATTTTAATTTTTAGAGGTAAAATATTTCACTTGTTATTGAAGTCTGTTCACCTAATGTGTTTATTCGATACAATTTTGCTAATGGAATGCTATGCTAAACAGTCGAGTCAAGCTTGGTTAAGTGTTGTTTTGTATTGTTTTTAGTTATCCTATTAATAATAAAGTTATTCAAAATGTTGCCTTGGCTATTTAGTTCATAAATTAGACATGTAATACTTGTCTAACTTATTTAACGAAGTGCACCAACGAGAAGGTAAGCCATAGGACTTTGCACTCCATCTGTAACTGTGTGTTGCCTAAGGTTAGCCTTCCATTTCTGGATTCTTTCCTTTTCTTGATAGGCAGGTTAAGTAAAGTATTAGTAATGTTGCCTAAGGTTAGGCTTTGGATTTTTTATTTTTCTTGATAGGCAGCTATGCCCAAATTTTTTTAATATCTTTTTATAATTTCTTTTTTCATTTTTTTTAATTTTTAATATATAAATATATAAGACAAAATATAATACAAAAAGTTAAGTAATAACTAAAAAAGTTAAAACTAATATAACCTGAAAACACTTTCAACATCAAGAATGAATAGAAATAATTTGCTTATGAAAAATGATTTTTACAGTTTACAAGTTTAAAACATTGAATAGAAGTTTATGTAAGACACTTAAAACTGCTATTTACTCATCAATTCTAAATTTACTCATCATTTGAATATTAACTCTAATTTTCTGTCTCCTTTGGATGCAAAAATTTCAATAACTCTGCTAATATCTGGAACTATTTCCTGATGAATAGACATTAATGCAAGTCCGTTCAATCTATTTTCAGACATAGTACTCCTGGTGTAAGTTTTTATTCTCCTAAGAGTAGATATTGACCTTTCACACTCACAAGTTGTGATTGGTATTGTAGCAAGTATATGAAAAGCCTCTAAAATGTTTGGAAAGCCTCTGATATCCATGAACTTTAATGTATCAGAAATAGTAGATGGTAATTCTGTCTTTTCTTTCCAAAATTCCTCCCATAACTCTAATTCGGCTTGAATTGATGAGAAATGAGGAAGATCTGATTTATAAAAATTCAAAAACATTAAGAACTTTTCTTTCCATGGGCAAGATCTAAAATATTGCTTTACTAAGTAAGCAGGAATAGCACATAAACCATTATAAACAATCATGCTCTCAACATCAAACCTGTTTTCTAGTTCATTGAGAAGATGATTCACAAGAGGCAATGTAATAGAAACTTTAAAATAACCAGATATAGTATCACATATTTGATTATCTCTATGTTTCTGAACACCACATGTTCTAGGTTTTTTTTCATCAACATCAAATGTTTTTGCCAATGCAAGAGCAATTTTATACCATTTGTCATGGTAAGCATCAACATTTCTCTGTATTACTTTTAAATGTTTAGTCAAATTTTGAATTTCATCTACTTGCTGGGAAATATCAAAAGATTTAGTTTGAAGGGTGATGGAAATTCCATAAAAGTAATCCAGAAGCTGTTTAGTTAAAACCAAAGAAACAATAAAAGAAAAATTTGTCAACAACTTCATAAAAGAAGATGCTTTTGAAGATGTTTCTTTATTAAATTCTTTTAAATTATTGTCTTCCATTTCTTCAAAAGCAGAAAAAACTGCTGAATAATTATCAAAAAACACATCAAGTCCACAAAGCTTTTGTACCCACCGAGTTCGACATGTGTCAATAAGTTTTGCCTGACCAGGAAGAAGGTATTTTTTTAAACAATTACTTCTTTTAGGAGACAAGTTAAAAAAATAAGATATATCTTTAACTTGCTCAAGCAAATTTTTTACTTGCTGGATTTGGCAACTCTTGCCAACAATTAAACTAAGTTTATGTGAGGCACAGTGGACAAATAATGCCATTGGATTGATTTTTTTAATAAGAAATGAAACACCTTTGTATTTACCTGACATTGAAGCAGCTCCATCATAAGACTGGCCTCTGCTATTTTTTATATCTAAACCGATTTCTTTCAAAGTTTCAAGAATGTTGGTAGCTATATTTAAACCAGTTGTTCCTGTTTTGCATTCTAAAAAGCGTAAAAAAACTTCCTTAATACTATTGTTCAAGTCAACATAACGTATGACAATAGAAAGTTGTTCTAACAATGCACAGTCTGAAGCCTCATCTGCTATAATAGAGAAGTACTTACTTTTTTAAATATCATTTATTAGAATCTCTTCAATTGCATTTCCACAACACTCAATCAACTCATTTTGAGAGGTCTTTGAAATATATGTAGAGTTTTTTGGGGCAGAGAGAAGATGCTTCTTTAGAATTAAATCACCTGCATCAACTCTAAAATTTAAAAGCTCAATAAAATTACCCAACCCTGTAATTTTTGAAGGTTCTCCAATTTCTCCTTAATATTTTCTATCATCTCTATGAACTCGTAAAGACATATCATTTCGACCCAAAAACATTATTGTCTTAAGAATTGATGCAAGTTTTTTTTGTTTTCCTCTATAAGCTGCTTTCTAAAAATATCTAGAGAAATTTCAATAGGCAAAGTGTTATTTTTAGCTCTAGATAAAAGCGTATTATGACAATGCATGGACTTGATGTGCAATCCGTCAACAGTTTTCTCATGATCATTGAAAACTTTTACAGCATTACGCCAGGTATTGAATGGTTCTTTGAACAACTTACGTAATGCATATTTGTTTGGTAAACTTGGACCAAAAAGAGTGCATGGAAAGCAATATGCACAATCCTCAATTTTAGAATAACAAAGCCAAGAAAACTCATCTAAACATTTTAACAAAAAATGTCTTTTTCTGCTTTTACTTGTTAAGGGGAAATGGAAGCATTTATCTGGAACCCAGACATTACTAATTAGAGATAACAGCTCATTATCATTTGTTCCTGATTTTAATTTTTCACCCTGTAGATGGTATGAAGAAACATCATAATTTGAATAGGATGCTAGCTGATTTGTATTTAATAAACTAACATTAGCAACCATGTTTTCCTTTAGTGGAACATAAGAGTCAATATTGTTTTTATCACTGCTGTTGATGTCTTTTAAAACAATTGCTTCAGTTTTAACTGTTTTATTACAATTAGCCAACTTAACTAAATCTGAAGTGTTCCTGGAAACAGTAGGAAAAAGATAATTTACACTGAATTGTTTTTTGTATTTTATTCTCTGTTGCTGAGAAACTTGTCTTTGAAATTTGTTTTCTTTTGATACTAGGTAAAGTTGTATCACTCATTAAAAAAGTTGGTTGTTTTTTTGGAAGATCTTTAATCAGTGTTACAAAATGATTTGGGTTAAAACATAAAACACTTTTGTTTTTTGTTTTATCTAAATTGCACCACAAAATATTTATTGGACTATTTAATTTTTGGATACGAGGCTTTATAACAGTGTTAAAAAAGCTACAATACTTTTTAAAACCAATTTCAGGATAGACAGATTCAATAGGTTGCTTTATAACACTAGATAATGCTATTAGGCAAATAAACGATGAAAATGTTTTATCAAAGCAATTTAAATATGCTTCTTTTAAAAGAAGTTCTGAAATCATATTATCATTAATTGTTGAAAAACAGAGCATTTAAATGAAACAGCTATAAAAAACAAATTAGCAAGCTGAAAATATTCTGATCTATGTTGATTAAAATAACTCAAAAAATAACTATACCTTGCGTAAAAGTTTATGCTTTCAAATATCTCAATTGACGTTAGCAATTTTAGAATTTTTGAAGTATGCTTACTGTCATTTAAAATCAAAGAGACTGAGCTGTAAAGACAATTTCCATCTTCAGCAGTTCTGACACAAAAAAACAATATTTACTGAAAAGTAATATTAATAATAAAAAAATTTTAGTATACACCATAACTTTTTATTAAACAACCAAAAAACAAAATCATAATTTTTTATTAAACAACCAAAAAACAAAATCATAATTTAAAATCATAATTTAACACAAAATCTTTTTTTTGTGTTAAATTTCAAATTTGTAAACTATATCCTGGTTTGTGTTAAATTTCACATTCGTAAGTTATTTCCTGGTTTGCAAGTACTTTTCAGCATACCAGGTACTGGTATGCTGAAAAGTACTTGCAAACTAAGCACTGGTATCTTGTTCTGCCTATGGGTGCACTTCAAGAGATTGTGCTGGTGGCATTACTTTTCATAGGTACAGTAATTTTTTTTTGGAAAAAATAAGAGGTTTATTGGGTTGTAATAAATACCCTTCAGCAAAACAGTTTATTGGAACATATAAAAAATTGCTGGTGCATAATGATATTTAAGATATTCTTCGTGGAAACTGTTTGCCATTGCAAATTGTACCTAGTTTGACTGCTTCTAGTAAATACCAAAACATTGAAAACATTGATGTTCCTTCTGTTAGTGTTTTGAATTACTCTACTAGCAGAAATAGGATTATTGAACTTCTAGAAAACTCTGTTACTGATCATGATTATTTTTTAGTTCCTGATGCTGGTTATTTGTCTACATGTCCACAAAGTATTGTGGCTTGTATTGCAGGATTTGCTGTATTTAGGGTAAATTCTGGGGAATTCGCTACACTGTGAAACATGTATTTCAGCGCTAAATACAAGTAGCAAACAAGAACAATATGCATAAACTTGAAAACAAAAGGTGCGTTATTGATACTTTCCTCAAAAGATGATCATGACATTTGCATTTTGTGTGAAAAGTTGTTCAGAATCAATGTAGAACACAACAGCAATGATTCATTATACTTGTCAAATGTAAGGTGCCATGCAATTTTGCAGTCAGTATATCAATTCACAAACGCTTGTCTTTATTTCCACAAGAAACGTTCATACTGTGTAAAACATGGTGTCTGCTAATTTTGTGTTGACATACGACTATCTGAATGTCTGTTTCAGTATTCCATTTATTTTGGAATAAGCTGAACCAGATAATCAGTTAGCAAACAATTCATTGTAACATAATATAACCTCGAAAGTGTAACTGGCGAATTATTTATTGACTTGTTGCAATGCTTTGATTTCGTTTCATCTGTGTTTTCTCCATAGTTCTGCGCAAAATATCAAAATGTTTTGGGTCAACCAAGATGGCGGCTGACTTTCAAAACTGGCTTCAGCGCGTTTTATTGGAACGTATATACCGTGCCGTTGTTGCGTTAAAAAAGTTAATAAATAGTTTTGCGCATGCGTTACGCGTGCGCAGTATAATTAAAAAGCGTTCGTTAGGGAATGAAATTTGGCGTTAAAAAGGTTGCATCGTTTCGTTAGGGTATGTAAAATATTAAAAAGTAGTTAATACTTTATATTAAAAATGGCTGTCCATGTTTACTAAGTTGCTGAATTCATAAGCTTTACTACTGATATATGGACCGGTAGTTCAAATGAAAGCTTCATGAGCCTGACAGGTCACTGTTTAGACAATACATTTAATCAGAAAACTTGTACTTAGAGTAGCTATTTCCTGAGAGGCATACAGCAGCAAATATTGCTGAATTGACTGAAGATATTATGGCTGTATTTAAAATATCACCTTCAAAAATTCATTTTATAGCTAGAGATAATGGTGCAAATATTGTTAAGGCTATTAAAGATACCCCATATGGTAGTATGCCTTGTTTTTTACACACACTGCAACTAGTAATTAATGAGTGTATTTTTGAACAAACAGTAGTCAAGAATGTCATTGCAAACTGCCATTCAATTGTTGGGCATTTCAGCCATTCTCCCCAAGCCTGCTATAAACTTAAAGCTCTTCAAGAAGCAAACAATGTTCCTAAGCACAAATTTATTCAAAATGTTCCAACAAGGTGGAATAGTACCTATCATGTTAGAACAAATTTATGAACAGGAAACCTCTAACCATATATGCACTTGAAAATGGTAAGCTTCCTTCATTAAATGCAAACAAATGGATAATTATTGGACAACTTAGTGTTTTGCTAAAAAATGTCCAAAAAACAACAGTTCGCTTGAGTGAGAGAAATTCTATTGTCTCAAATGTTATACCACAGATACAGCTTTTGAAACATTTCATTAATAAAGCTTCAATTGATGACAACTAATTTAACTTATTCAATTGAGAATAAATTCAAACAATATACTGATAACTATAACATCATCTTGTCAGCATTTCTTGATCCCAGATTCAAATCAAAAATGTTCAAAAATGAAAACACCTCAGCTGCTAAAACATAACCATTCAACTTATTAAAACCCATGAAAATATAAAAAAACATCAAAGTTACTGAAAATGATCAGTCTGCAGCTTGTGACATTGAAAATATTGACTCAGAGTATGCAAATAATGGTACAATACTAAATGAATACAAAGATATAGTAGAAATGGGTTTTGACAATTGCTTTGAAGAACCTGTAGGATTTAATTCTAAGCAAATCTGCCAACCACAAACTTTAATTTCAAATGAAACTTTATTAAACGAAATTCAACTCTACTCAAATGAAGACTTTTTTTCACAAAAAAAGCAATCCTTTGTTGTGGTGGAAATCACAGAAAACTAAAATGCCACTATTAGCAAAGCTTGCTTTAAAGTATTTAAGCTGCCTACCGTCTTCTGTGGAGAGTGAAAGACTTTTTAGTATTGGTGGAAATGTATATACTGCAAAGAGAAATAGCTTAACAGGAGCTCATGGTGAAATGTTAATGTTTCTGAACTATAACATAAGAAACTAAAAATATTTGATTTTGTCTCTTCAGCCTATTTTTTAAATAAACAAATTTTAAAATAAAAAAATATTCCATGTTTTTGTCTTTGAGAGAACCGGTTAAAGTATCAGTGTCAGTATAATTCTTTTAGAAATGAGTATGATCTATTTTTTCATGAAATATAATTTATTTAGGAGTTTAAAAGCTTTGATACTATGAGGAGGTCAAATGAAAAAAAAAATGTCATGAAAAAGTTTAACTTTAAAGAATTAGAAAATTGCGGGAAAAAAAAATTTGGAAAAAATAATTGAAACTCTGTTTTTGAGCTATAGCCCAAAAATAAAAAAAGAATGTCTCCCAATCCCTTAATCAAAATTTCAAAGCATATTCTGTTGTGGATTTGACGTTTGCGCAAATAAAAGAGTATTGTCAACCGGGGTAACTTTGGTCAGTTTTGGCAGTTTTTCTTAAACATCTCTGAATCTTACTAACTTTTTTACAGCTTTCTCTTTTGGTAATAACAATATAGGTCTTGGCTATAGGACTCTATATTTATTTCTTTCATTTTTTTATTACAAATATTTTTAAACGCCGAAAAAGTGACCAATATTACCCCAGGTTTTTATCATGTTTGATCAATAATACCCCTGCTATGGGGTAACATTGGTCACTTTGGAGTTTTAAAAAATCATCAGTCCTTAGAGAAACATGAAAAAAACATTTAAATGGACAAAAAATTTTGCAACAATGCTCCCTGTTATTGTGCAAAAGTCATTAAAAGTCATTTTCTAGTAGGTCATCATCCTCATCTAAGGATGATGACAGTTGTTCAACTCTTGCCCTTTTCTTGTTATTCTTGGTGTTATTGTTGTTCTTTGATGTGGTAGGAGTTGTGTTATTCACCAGATCTTGCGGTGTTATCGCTTTGCCAGGTGTGATCTTTTTTCTTCTGGTGCGCTTTGTTTTCCCATCCTGTCCAAAATGTTTCACTAATAGACCTGCCATAGCTTCATTGAATACTTCCTTAACAGTACTACCGTTACCTCCTCCAATGTCTTTGTTAACCTGTGGCAAACGCTTCATGACCATTTCTTTATCGAAGGGAAATATTCCACTAGCCTTGAAGTCAGATCTCAAATTATCGCTTTTCAATTGACGTTGCAGTAGAGCAAGAAGACCGTGGAACTGATTTTTCGGTATTGATTCTTTGATGCGCGATTCCCTTCGCCAATTTTCCAATATCCTGCGCATTTTTTCTTTATTCTTTCATAGCATTGGACAACGTTTCTTAACTGTATGTAGTTGCATATGCTCTTGAATCAGGCTTTCGCTTATATTTCCTCAGCATTTTCACCGGCTAATAATCCAAATGGTTCAATAAATGTATCAGAAATGACAAAAACCCCAAAATAAACTCAATGTAGTCCACGAAGTAACTGCTATATTCACAAAAACTGTTGATATACCAAAATTGTTGATATAAATTTTTTATATAATAGTTGATATATATTGTGGTATCTCTAACAAAATTAAAACATGCAATCTTTGTTAAACTTTAGGAATTTAAAAAAAATCAACAATTGACCAAAGTTACCCCGGCGACAAATGTAACCCCGGTTGACGGTACCATTTTAAATACTTTTTTAACAGGCAAACTTTTTTAACGCCTTATGGCGTTAAAAAAGTTATAATTATTTTGCGCACGCGCAGAATTCACAGTTTATAAACTTTTTTAACGACTAACTTTTTTAACGCAACACCGTCTCCTGTGTATTAAACCTCCTTGAGGAATCTCTATAACCAAAATCCGTAAATTACGGCAGACAAATTTCAATTTTTAGAGATATTCCTTAACCGCAAAAGCCAAAACTAATTTGGCTGCCGTTAAATTTAAGCTATATGGCCAACGAACTTCAATCCGTCGCTGGACAAAAAATTGTTACGCAACTCTTACAAAATATTTTCAAATTCTTTTCAATAACTTAGTATATCCCTAAAATATTTCCATATTTAATCCCAAAAGTTCTAAAAGACCTTTAAGAAGTATCAGATACATTTTCTTATAAATCAGCTGGACTTCAAACTATGTGGCCATTGCCAGCCCTTAGATCCGCGCCTGATATATATATATATATATATATATATATATATATATATATATATATATATATATATATATATATAATATCTAAACAATATCTAGATAATCTAGATAATATCTAAACAAACAAAAAATTAATAAATCAATTGACTGGATGATTATTGTTAAAACAAAACGAATAAAAAGTTATGATAAACTAAATAATGATAATCAATACAAATCATACATCAGAACGCACTTTTTTTTGCGTATTGCGTATTGAGTATATTACTCATATCATACTCAACCCAGCAAACATGTCAGCGTTGATTCAACGTTGAAAACCGGTCGCAAAAGATGTTGCGGAAACGTTGACAAAGTAATCGATTTTGCAAAGATATGTAACGTTGTTAAAGACACGTTGATTAAATGTTGTTGCGTAACGTTGAAAAAAACGTTACTAAAAGACGTTACAAAAATGTCGCAACTAAACGTTGAAAAAATGTTACTAAAAAAGCGTTGCATTAACGTCGCAACATAACGTTGAAAAAACGTTATTAAAAAAGCGTTGCTTAAACGTTGTTAAAGCAGTCGATTTTGCAAGGATTTGTAACGTTGATAGTAAAACGTCGTAAACGTTGAATCAACGCTATATATATATATATATATATATATATATATATATATATATATATATATATATATATATATATATATATATATATATATATATATATATATATATATATATATATATATCTTGAAATGGCAAATAAATATATATATCTTGAATTGGCAAATAAAACAAAATTGTTTATTGAACTCTACACTTGCAATATTTCCAAAATCGATTTTTAATACAACAGTAATATAGAATGATAAATATAAAAAAAGCCTAAAATATACAATACATAGATATATATAAAAATATAAATACTTTTTTAAAGATTTATATGTGTGAGTGTCTGTATATATTTATACAATATATAAAAATACATTTTACAGGACATCGTATCGATAGGCCAGGATATTATTGAGATAAAGAATCTAAACCAAAAAATAAAACTTTTATCATTAGTGGTCTGAGAGCAAATGTAAAAAAAAAAATTATAATGAATTAGTATGATTATTAATAAATTTATAAAGTAAAAACAAATATATATATATATATATATATATATATATATATATATATATATATATATATATATATATATATAAACTTTTACTATCATCAGTTTCTCTGAAGCAATCTAATTAGCTGACTGTAGTTGCTTAAATTTGAAAAGCTTGAATAAAACAATTTATAATACAATGAAAGATTAAACAAATAAACGTATATTTAAGAAAAAGCGCTTTACACAAGACACAAACAAAATCATATCACATATCCTAAAATGTCATTAAAAAACTCTAAACTTCCGATTACTGCTTTCTAGAAAAATTTATTGGCAAATATTTCAGAATTGATTTTACAGCTTCATAAATCCCTGCTTCAGCTGGGTATCTTTTTGAGACACTCTTTAAAATATAAAATTCAAACTTAAATGCTATTAGTAAAAATCTGCATACTTAAAAAGTTTAAACAAAACATATTACCAACTAAAACATGATACAATTTTGTCTTTGAAAAAGCAAACTTTTGTTTGGTTTTGTTCATAGAATTGATTTGTCCCTTCATGTTTAACAAACAGTGCAACTCAATCGTTAACAGTCTAAAAAGTTAGTAATTATTTGAATCAATATTTACAATATTGTACAATGCAACATTCATGCTACAGGAAAGAAAACATATAATGATATGCTTAAAAAAGCGTATAATTATATTTAATATAATAAATATATTTCGCAAACACTTTTTAAATAATCCATTAAAAACCATTTCTGCTTGGAAAGGTGTAGAAAATTGACCTACCGCTCAATAACACGTTACATTATCTTTTAAGTTAACTCCACCAACTTTCGCTGTTTGCGATACCTGCTTTCAAAAAAATCTCTAATCAATGCTTAAATAATTATATAAAATAAGGCAATCTTTTATAAAATCCCTTACATTTTTAAACAAATTAAAAAACATTGAAACTTGAAAAAACAAAAAATATGTATAGAATGACAAATTATAATAAATAAAATTAAATTATATTCTTTAATCAACTTTTCAGTTAATAAGGTAAATGAATTTACCATGACAATATAAAGAAAAAATTCAAACTAGCAATAGCAACAGGGCAACTTACCCATTTAGAAAAAATGACACTGTCATTTAATGTAGTATCTAGCTCAATGTTGTTCTATTGAACTCAATGCATTTATTTGCAGATCTTCGCATATATCTGAAGAAACATTTTGAAGATCCTTTACCATATTTTCAATTTCTAAAAGTTGTTTAAAAACCTTTTTCTGAAATTCTAAAAAAAAAAAAATGCAATTTATTAAGCATGTATGTACATTTTTTTTTAAAATACATACAACTCTTTTTTTTTTTATTCTTTACCATATAAAAAACAAAGAAAAGACAAATCCAAAAAGAAACACAATTATTCACAAACATAATTACTCACATTCTTCTTCAGATTCCTCATTCCAGAGTCATGAAATTAAATCCTTCACATGCTTCTTTATCTATTAATAATTATTTAGTAAAATAAATATAAACCATAAATGTAAAAACTAAAATGTAGAATAAGTGTAAACAGTATTACAATATATATCTAGGCAATAATAATAAAATAAACAGATTCAAAATATTACTTATCCCAAATTAGAAAGAAAAAAGTTTATTTGATATTGCACTTCACTATTAATATAAAACATTAATAATAGTTTTTTTTATTCGTATTTAACAATTAATATAGCAATGAATACAGTAAAAATAACCAACTATCTTTTACCCAACAAGATAGAACAACTGCCTCTGTTTCAATCTTATTTTCAAAATAAACAACTTAAGCCCAAGATTGTGAAGCCATTATAATAGATTATCTAAATGGATATCTTTTTTTTTATTTACATATATATATATATATATATATATATATATATATATATATATATATATATATATATATATATATATATATATATATATATATATATATTTAATTTATGTGTATATATACAAATAGCTGTCATGTTTTGAAAATGTTTGAGGCAGAATTTTCTGGCGCTACTCCACTTTCTCCCCCCCCCTAATTTTATGATTGATTCTGATAGAGAATTTTATGCTGATTAAGAATCGTATAAAAACATGGGTCTCAAAATCAACGGAAAGTGCTCTAATCTGATGTCGAAAGTACAAAAATATACCACAAATCGCTAATATTCGCCATCTTGAAAAGTGATTTTTTTTTGTTTAAAAGTTATCCTTTCAAAGTATCAACAGCCTGGTTTTTATTTTTTATATAAAAGATTTCGAATAAAAGAACAAAGAACCGGTGCGTTAAGTTTCATAATCAGGTGTATTGACCGCATTTTTTTTCTCTTACCAGGTAATGAAATTCAATGGCATTTACTCTTATCGCGTCAATTTGCTTCAACTGGATTCTTAGTTTGTTAGCTTGAGTGTCTTTTAAAACTTTTGTCAAATAAGTTGAAAAATTCTTTCATTGATTATATTTTACAATTCACTTTAAAACAAGATAAAAATTTTTTAATTATAAAAATAATTCTTTAAAACTATTGACTTTCTTTTAAAACTTCAAGTTAACCCCCCGTGAATTCATTTTCATTATGTTTGTCATATAAAAAGGAGTGCTTCAGGTTTAATATAGAATCGCTATCTATATTAAACCAGAAAAAATTCCTTATAGTAAAAACCAGGCTGGCAATGTTTTGCGGTTAAAAACAATATCAACCGTAAAGTTAGTGAATTCAAGATGGCGAATATTAGCGATTTGTGGTATATTTTTGTACTTTCAACATCAGATTAGAGCACTTTCCGTTGATTTTGAGACCCATGTTTTTATACGATTCTTAATCAGCATAAAATTCTCTATCAGAATCAATCATAAAATTAGGGGGGGGGGGGGGGAGAAAGTGGAGTAGCGCCGTTTTAAATTAGTCGCATTAAAAATAGGTTATGAAATATAACTTTAAAATATTTTTTATACCATCTGCATGCATTCTATTAAGTTTTCCTTGCCTTTCCACTACGGCAAATTATTTTTGTAATGGCTACATCAATGAGACAAAAATTGTCAATGTGCTACTTCCTCAACGTTGCGAAAGCAACGTTTTATTAACTTTGGCAAAAAACACTTTTTCAACGTTTTTTAATTACCACATTTTTAACGTTGGTATATGTAACGTTGAATAAACGTTGTTTTATAAATAGCTTAAATACGTTGAAAAAGCAGCTAATGTGTAACGTTGATAAACCTTAAATTTTGCGACGTTTTTACTGCGATTATTTGCGTACTTTTATTCAACGTTGAATAAACGCGATTTTTTGAGAAGATAATATACGTTGAAATTTAAACGCTTTTTCAACGTTGAAAATGTAACGTTTAAAAAGCGGTTTATTTTTAACGTTGATTATGCATAAATTTTGAAACGTTTTCAAAGTGGCTTTTTGCGTAAAGTGATTCCACGTTGAATAAACGTTTTATTTTGAGAAGCTAAATTACGTTACAGTTTCAACGCTTATTCAACGTTTCAATTTACCGCGATTTAGTATACAAAAACGTACATTGATTCAACGTTGAAAAGACGTTGTTTTTGTCACTGTAACGCTTTTTCTACGCTGCGACCGGTTTTCAACGTTGATTCAACGCTGACATGTTTGCTGGGTAATTAATTTTTCACTTCTCTTGATCTCTGCATGAAAAAGTTTGGATAACTACTTTGTAAAAGAGGTACAGGTTAGTATTGAAGCAAGTACCTCTTTTTTAAAGTTTAGTTCTAGTAAAAGATACTTGTCTCTTAAGAACAAAACGAGAAAGCGATAAAAAGTTGTGCGGACATTTAAAAAAATCGTAAACTTAAATTTAACACTTGTTTTAAATACGTCACGAAGCAAGTAGACTTAGTTTACACTATCAGATTTTGGTAGCAAAGACTTAATTGTTTTTTAATAACTTACTTTTTTAAAATTTTATTTAATGTGTATTTTTAGTCTCCGTATTAAAACATTTTTTAAATCAGATTTCAATATTCATCTTCTTTAGAGATTTAAAAAAATCTAAACCAGTGAAATCAATTTCTAAGTGTAAAGATACACAAAGGTGGACCGATATTGGAAGTGGGAAATTTAATTTAAGACGAAAATATTCATATAGCGTAGCCTTCAATTGCACTGAGCGATTTTCGTTAGCGGAATACTTGTTCGTTTGTTTATATTGGACTTTTTCTTTAACAAGTCTAACATTCTAACGGACAAAAATAAATTTTTAATTTCAGCAGTTAGACATCATACAAATATATTTCAGCAGTTAGACATCATACAAATATATTTCAGCAGTTAGACATCATACAAATATATTTCAGCAGTTAGACATCATACAAATATATTTCAGCAGTTAGACATCATACAAATATATTTCAGCAGTTAGACATCATACAAATATATTTCAGCAGTTAGACATCATACAAATATATTTCAGCAGTTAGACATCATACAAATATATTTCAGCAGTTAGACATCATACAAATATATTTCAGCAGTTAGACATCATACAAATATATTTCAGCAGTTAGACATCATACAAATATATTTCAGCAGTTAGACATCATACAAATATATTTCAGCAGTTAGACATCATACAAATATATTTCAGCAGTTAGACATCATACAAATATATTTCAGCAGTTAGACATCATACAAATATATTTCATGCAACAATAAACGCAAAACTAAAAACTAAAAACAAAAAACCCACCTATTTACAATTTTTAAGACATAAAATCTTCAATAAAAGTTCGAAATTTTTTTTAAAAACGTTGTAAATCTCTAAAATTATGTGGTGTGTGTGTGTGTGTGTGTGTGTGTGTGTGTGTGTGTGTGTGTGTGTGTGTGTGTGTGTGTGTGTGTGTGTGTGTGTGTACATATACATATTTTTTTTTTTGAAAAGGTGACGGGACGCCTCATTTGATTTACTAAGGTTTATTCTGACAAAAAAAAAAATAATCAATTTCTACCATCGCACAACAAAATAAAAAGCCATTTAAAGTAAGTTTTAGAGTTCCTCTTTCTCATTTGATTTTACTTTCACTTCTTTGTCAAATGAAACTTCTTTTCCTTCGCTTTCATTTTTTTGCACAGTATTAGCTGTAAAAAAAAAAGTATAAATATGTACCTTTAGCAGCTAAATTTGGCACTCGAGAGAAAATCACGACTGAAAATAAATTCACTATTTAATTTTGGCATTAAAAATTGTATTAGGAAAAAGAAAGAGAATTAAGTAAAAAAGAAACTAAATACCCCTCTTCCCTCCTCTTCCCAATGTAGAATGAACGTAAAAAGTAAAACACCATTTGGAGTTGAGATATTAACGATATTGAGATTATAAACAAATTTGAAGTTAAAACAATTTATATATATAGATGTCTTTTGCTCTATTTTTATTTTACAATTTTTTGTTCATTATTATAAATAACATTTATTACTGTTCGATTGACAAGAGAAATTTTGGTTCAAATTATATTCATATAAAACATTTTTGCTAACTTTTCTGATGTCAAGGGCTTCCAACATAAGTAGACTTTGTTTCACTGCATCAAGCAAAGCAACTAATAACATAACTTTCAATTAACTTTGAGGGAGTTAAGAGACCTCTGGATACTAGGTCAATATATTCTGTATCTATGTCAATGACATCACTTTTTAGCAATAAAATACACAACTCACATTTCAATTTTTTAAGTAATTTTTTGCATATATATATCTAGAAATATTGCAACCTCTCTACTGTCTTCATCTGACTTACAATTCCTGAATTTCATTATTAAAAAGTTCTGAAATTGAATTTAGATTCACATCTGAATGAAAAGGTTTTAAACTCAGTTTCCAAAAGTCAAAATTCTCTTTTAATAACGATCTTATTTGCAAAATTTTCTCAGAAGTAGTTACTTCGCGTAATCAAACTAAAAAACTGCCACCACTCATTTGACGCTACTTTGAAAAATGTCGCTCTAATGGATCACTTTGGAAACGTGAGGTTAGAACATAATTATATCCTTCAATTAGATGATCTTCAATTAGACTAGAAGTACTTTGCAATGTTATTACTAGTGCATTAGAATTCTGAGTTGTGAGACAAAATCTTTCAGTGGAACTGTACTGTAAACGTTGCCACTCTTGAACCCAGTGAGCAAGTGCACGTAAAAATTGTGCCTTACTACCCCTCCCCCCCCATAACAGCTGCATTTCCTATAACATTATTAGAGTATTGCATTTTTGAGTTGGATACTACCCACCATAAATTAGTTTTAAAAATTTTGATGCTGAGTATTCATTAGGAAAATAATTTGGAATTGCAGCTGAAGTTGTTTCAGGAAATATATTTAATGTCAATTTGACATCTTGTTTATTGTTACCTGGATAAAGAGCCTTTTCCCCTAACTTATATGCCTTTCTTAAGTTGCTAAGAGTTTTGTCTTATTCATGTACTCTATGAAGCGAAGCCCAAGAGATATCCCCTACAGAAACTTTCATATTAAAACCATAATCAGTGAACTGAAATGGTGGGAAAATGAACTTTTTAGTACTAATCAAATTATTTTTTAAGTTTTTAAGCAAATGAACACTATCATGCCAAAAAATAAACTTTATGATCATTATAAGTGATAAAGAAATTTTCTTCAGGCTTGTCTGACCCATAAATGCAAAGCAATTTTGAATAAGCTGAGACATTTTTTCGGATGGTTGTCTGCAATCAATGCTTGAATGTATACTGTGGTATTCACAAGATTGCTGCAGATACATTTCATCAAAAAGAATAACTCAACCATTACTTATTTTGTCCTCATTTAACAATAACTTTAATAATTTTATGGAATCAATTCCACCTGATACTAACTTCTTTAATAGTGACTTTGACGGTAAAGAAAGTTGTTCCAAAAGATGCGAATAAGCCTGAAATGATGAATATCTTTGCACTAGTGCAAAACATAACTTTTGAAGAATATAGAGAACAACCTTTAGATTTGAAAAAGATTAGTTTTGAAAGTTCATTAAATAAATAATAGGAATTTCCTTCAACAAGGTTGTTCATATAAGAGACATCAAATTATTTAAAATAGATAAACTTGTGAGTTTACAATTGTTGATAGTTCTAAACTAATGAGGAAGTGGACAACTTTTACAATGCAGTTTTACATGCAAATTGTTGTCAACACTTATAAAAGGAGTAGAGTCTACAAAAAACAAAAAATAATATAAAACAAAACTTTCATATCTTTGAAAACTAAACCTATTTGGGGAGTTAGATTCATGAAGCATATCAATGTTTTTTATTTTATCCATTTCTTGAAATGAATGAATCTCATCTGGGATAGTAAATCTTGTTTAATTGGTGGTTTACAAAAGTTAGGAACTTTAGGCATTACAGAAGATGGAATAAAAGTTTCTTCAGAATAAATAGATGGAACAGGTTTTAACTCATGTTTAAAAGTAACTTGTTTTCCATATTTTAAATACTTTTCTTCAAAATGATCCATGCAAATAACTGAATGTTTGCTTGGTTTCCATTTAATCCATTTTTCTTCTAAAACTAAAAACAGCTTTACTTGCAAAAAGAGAACTAGATTCACTTTTTTAAAATTTATAGCCAGTTCAACAATTAACCACAGCACATTTAATTACCATAGTCACAACTAATTTGGAAACTTGATCAACAGATGTCCCTGGAAAAAAAAACACTGACAAACTGGCCTTCTAATTTTTGGCCTATTTATGCAACATATTCAACCGTGTATAAAGTAGGCCATGGTTGGGGTGAGGGAAGTTGATACAATATAGTCAAATATATTTTTATAATTTGCACAATAAACTTACTATAACTGAATTAACTAATAACTTTTATTTTTAGTAACTATTTTCCCAGAGCACACTGTTTTTTACCACTTATTTTAGTAAAACTCCGGAAGTTGCAAATAGCTATAACATTTCTGTCGGATATCAACTTGTTCCATTAAACAGCCACATTGTTTTTTCTTTGCTAATTCCACCCTTCAATTCAATCCTTCCTAATTCAGAAGTTGAGAGTGAGGCCCATCTACAGGATAAGTCTCATTCAACTTAAGAATTTCTCGCCCTTCTTGACTATGACTACATCTTATGATTATCCTGTGCATCAATATCATCATTCTTTTTTGGGTTTAAAATAAGACTATATTATTGATGACAATCCTTCCTTTAGCCAGAGGTGTTTTTATGACAGAAATTTTGTTCGTTCATTTACCGAAAGGCACATAAATTCATTTGTGCCATCTTAATCTATATCAGAACCAGGTTGACTTCATTTTCTTTTTACTCTGTTTTTAGTCTACTCTAGAATTTACTATACATCAATTTATATTAACTCAAAAGTGAGTTTATCATCATAAATGTCAAAAACTTGTTAGAAAAAATTGTTAAAAAAAAGAAATGGCTGACTTTGCTTGTTAAAGTTGATTTAATTATCACCAAAATATAGATTTCACCTTTGAATGATAGCAGACACATAAGTTAAGCATCAAATAGTTATAAAAACTGATCATTGAATAAAAATATGCATCAGAAAAAATTCTTTCCATTTTTTTTCATTCTTTCCTTGTTTTAATAACCTTATTTTAAGAAGTGTTAAATTTTCATGTGACAAAAAAGAGTATCAGATGAAAACATAATGATATGAAAACTTTTTTTTGAACATTTTTAGGTATTGATTACAATAATAATCTTCTTTTGAAATTTTAATTAAAACTAAAAAGGATTAAAATAGTTAAAAACCAAAAATACCATTAGACTCTTCTGCCAAAAGCTGATTAACAACATGCAACATGGCTTCAAAATGTTCTTCTAAAGAGCTTTCGATACTCTAAATGATAGTTAAAGTGTTTCAAAACTAAAAGATTACATAAAAAAAGGAAAATTTTTTCAAGTGTCTCTTCAGTACCTGAAATAGCCCATTAGCTTGAATCTTTTTGAAATCACTGCTATCGATGTATTTATCTTCAACAACATTAACTTTATTAAATATCTATTAAGAAAGTAAAAATTGACCTGAATTCGTAATACAAAATTTGTATTCCTAGAAACAGGTGTGTTGATTTATAACATGGATTTTAATTCAGATTTAAATAGTAGTAATAAATTGATTGCAGACAACCAAAATAAATCAACAGCACAGTAACTTTTTAAAAAATAATAAATGCTGTTAGTTTTAGGTTTAAAAAAAATATTATTAAGAGCAAAATCAATAGAATACACAACCTCTTTACAGGACAAAATAAACTCATTTGGGAATTTCAAATGATCTATGTCTTTGTCACTGAATATACCTGGAACCTACAATTGCAAAATCAAAGATATGATCAAACTATTTAAAAAAATATAATTTTTCATTCAAATAGGTTTTTCATGTCTACCTTCCAAGTATTAAACAAGACTATTTTACTAAAAATGGTCTTGTTTAGTATTTGGAAATTTCACCATGTTTTTGCCTAGCAAACCAAATTAAAATTAAAATTCATAAGTTATATGTGAATAAATATACCCTGTGTAGTAATGCAAACAGAGTTTTAAAGTTTATCCTCGAGAACTTTGTTTTTTGAAGTAAACTCTCCACAATACCTCTATATAGATAGTGAAACAGTTACAATGTAAAATGTAACATACATAACAAATATAAGATGCATTTAAATTTTTGTATTATACTTAATATAATATAATAATATAATAATAAGTTTTGTATAACTTTTAACATGATAATATAGTTAAAAATTAAAATACAGAAAATTCTATTAGATGAAACAAAAAAAGTGTGAAAGTTTGTCATGATAACCTTAATAACTAATTTTTTTTAAAAAAATTCCAGTCAAATTTTTTACTATCAAATTATGTAAATAAAATAAAAACTTGTATTAACTGGACATTTAACAACTTTTTTATTTGTACAACTTCACTTTCCTATTATTTGAAACAGTAGAAAAAAAAAAAAGAGCATACATAAGAGGGTATGAGTTATTTGTTTCTTTTACTTCTGGAACATATGAGTCTGTACCAACAAATACCCAATTGTTAATTGTTGTTTTCTCTTGAGGTACATCACACTGCTCGGGTATGTGATTTTCATCATGCATAAACCAAATATTGACAGCAATATTTTGATTATCTTTATTTGAAATAGAATTGACCTGATGATACCTTTTGAAAAAAAAGATAAACTTTAAGCAACCTTCAAGAAACTCCATCTAAAAGTAATTGTACTTTTATTTACTGAAAAATGACTATATTAGAGAATAATTAAATGCTTTTATATATATATATATATATATATATATATATATATATATATATATATATATATATATATATATATATATATATATATATATATAAAAGCATTTAATTATTCTCTAATATATTCTTGGGCTTCAAAATTATTTTTCACTTTATACAAAATATAAAACAGAAGAAATAATTTTTTTCTTTAAAACTTTATTACTGTCAATTTTTACAAGCATTAAACTAATTTTAGTAATTAAATTGTCTTTACATCAATTTTATATAAATAATTTAATAGGTGCTTCATTCATTTTTGTTAAATAGTTTCTCTATGACTTTTTTAAACTGAAGTGCTTGGCAAAAGATTGGCCAAACCAAGTATAATTGTATGTTGCTGGACTTATATATACCATAGGGACTTAATGTAGCAGCATATTTTTTTATTAAAAAACATAGGGAGGTAATTATTTGAACTCTATATTTCTGTGAATTTTTTTTTTTAAAAAAAAGATTTCAAATTTTAAATACTGTAACTCATATTTGTAACTATGGAAACCATTCTTTGAAAATTTTATAAGACATTTTATAAGACATTTGTATTAAAAACATTTTTTATTGCGAAGCA
This sequence comes from Hydra viridissima, assembly GCF_058129835.1. Classification (NCBI taxonomy): domain Eukaryota; kingdom Metazoa; phylum Cnidaria; class Hydrozoa; order Anthoathecata; family Hydridae; genus Hydra; species Hydra viridissima. The sequence continues at coordinate 8,983,460 of NW_028324302.1, read as the reverse complement.
TGACAATTCTATACACTGATAATCATTTAAGAGTAATCTTTCAATTATTGTGTGCCAACTGCTAAAACAAGCCCTGATTTACACTTAAATTATTTTTCTATAAGCACGTTAATACCAGTAAAAAGTAAAACAAAACCCAGCCTACCATCTCCATGGTATAAAAAGACAATCGCCTTCTTCCATTGTGCAATGAATATACTCAACTTCTCTTAGAGCAGGGTACTTTGTGAAATTAACTCTAAATATAAAAAACATTTCTAAAAAAATTATACCAACAAATGTAAAAAATTTGTGCAAAAAATTGCAAACAAAATTCTATCTTGCCGGTCAACATCCAGTGATGAATAACCACCTCTTGGTCGATCAATTGGTACCTGTCAAAAAAATAAATTAAACAAAAAAGTATGATAAAACATTTAAAGAAATGTAATATATTTGTTAATAAATAATAATTTTAATATAAGCTCACAACAACTTCATATTAGTATTAAAACTAAGCTACATCTACTGAAAACAATTTGGATAAAAGAATTTATCTACTTTTTTTCCATATTTCACTGGATTAATAAACAAAAGCTCCTTTGTTCCTCGAAAGAGACAATTTATATTATCAAGATCATCATTATGAAGAACAGATTTTGTCCCACCAGAACTCATCCAAGTTACCTGTAAAAATTAGGGAACATCTTAATTTAGAAGCATTATTGAATTGAAAATAAAATGGAAACATTTTCTTCAATGCATAAGTAAATATTGTTTAGCTTAAAAGTTTAAAAAGGTTAATTTAATTATAACATGTAGACAAATAACTTTTTACATGATCCAACATAAGCTTTCTGGTACTATTACATCTTAAAGGAGGTGGCATCAAAATATCTTTTCTAAAAAGACACAAAAAAGAGGCTTTGATTGTAATGAAGAACACCTGAAATTGATTTTAAAGAATTCCTTATTTGTTACTTGATCTTGCATTCGACTTGATTTTTAAAACTGATGAAATTTTAAAAAAAGTAGTTATCTAAAAAAAAAACAAAATCTAGAAAACACAAAAATACAGAAAAAGATTTATGCACAGAAAAACGTAAGCTTTATACTCCAAAAAGCAGAAAAAGTTTTAAAAAGGTGAAAACAAAATCTAGAAAACACAAAAATACAGAAAAAGATTTATGCACAGAAAAACGTAAGCTTTATACTCCAAAAAGCAGAAAAAGTTTTAAAAAGGTGAAAACAAAATCTAGAAAACACAAAAATACAGAAAAAGATTTATGCACAGAAAAACGTAAGCTTTATACTCCAAAAAGCAGAAAAAGTTTTAAAAAGGTGAAAACAAAATCTAGAAAACACAAAAATACAGAAAAAGATTTATGCACAGAAAAACGTAAGCTTTATACTCCAAAAAGCAGAAAAAGTTTTAAAAAGGTGAAAAAGTAATTTACTTTTTATTAAAACCCAAATTGCACACAAAAACTGTTCAAAGTAGAAAAAATGATTAAAATCTCTTACTGTAAGTAATCTGGAACTTTGTTAACCATATATATTTCCTCAGTATGATAACGGTCAACAAAATCTAACATAGATGTAGTAAAACCTTTTGCCTCACGAACTTCTTTTAAATTTGGTTCACACATGACTTGTTCAGTAGCAGCTTCTGAAAAGCTTTTCATATACTCATCACTCCAAAGTTTGAAGGCTGGCTGGTCAACAGCACCTTTTTTTAGTAAAAATGGTCTACCTGGCTTGACATAATCTTTGAAAAAGCCTTTCAAAAAAAAAAGTAAGATTAGTTTAAATATTGATCTAAATTAAAATAATTTCATAAATAAAATTAACACAAGCACATGATTTATATTTACTTGAAAAAAACAATAAATACATAAGTTAAGATAAACTCTCTTCATCTTACATGTTTAATACTGTAATTTTATTAAGATTTTTCTTTCTTTTTTTTAAACATGGAAGTAAAAACAAGATAGTTCATTATATTTCTATTTTTCACTTAAACTTTTGCTGAATATTTTCAATCCCACTCTACTTTTACGCAGAAGCTTAAGAATTTTTAGCATGCAATTTTATCAGAATATGTGATACAACTTTGAATGTATATTCTATCTTTCAGCAGAGTTACTAAAAAGATATTTTTACACTTAAAAATATGATAAATATTTGATTATATAATGCAAAATCAAATATACTAAAGTTTTTAAGCTTATGTTAGTTCCATTCCTTATGGTATATGTATAAGGAATGGAACTAACTTAACCCTTTACTTCGCGGTGTTGTTGCACAACAACAGTTGAAAATTGTTGAAAATAAAGCAACTAAAGATAGCATTTAATTTACAAACTTCAAAAAATTATTAATCACAGATAAGTGATTAATAATTTTGTGAAGTTTGTAAATTAAATGCTATCTTTGGTTGCTTAAGGACTTATCTGTGATTAATAATTTTTATCAATTTTCAACTGTTTTCAATAAATTTTCAACAATTTTTAACTGTTGTTGTGCAACAACACCGCAAAGTAAAGGGTTAAGCTTAAAAACTTTAGAATGTTTGATTTTGCATTATATATATATATATATATATATATATATATATATATATATATATATATATATATATATATATATATATATATATATATATAGTATTTACAAATATGGTTTATTCAAATACTCTATTCTACTTACTTTCTGCACTAGGATATTCATATAATGTTTCAATTTCAATTTGGGGTTGCTTTGAGCCTAAAGGTTCCATGTGTCCTGGATACATACTGGGATCATCAAAAAAAGATTCTTGCCCCAATGCCCCATTTGGAAATAATATATCCAGACCAAATAGCAATAAAAGGATTTTCATATTATAAAGGTGCACTAAAAAAAAGGGCCTATTATTATTACTTATACATGTATGTATATGTATATATATATATATATATATATATATATATATATATATATATATATATATATATATATATATATATATATATATATATATATATATATATATATATGAGAGAGAGAGAGAGAGTGAGAGAGAGGAGTGAGGGATAAACACACACAATATATGCATGCAATCTTTACTATTATGATATGTATCGATATATAATTGTATCGGAAAGAAAAAAAAATTGAACAAAAAAAGTTAAATAAATCCTTGGAAGGAATAGCTTAATTAATAAAGAAAATTTTTAAAAAAACACTATCTTTATTTGAGTAAGTTAATCAGTTGTTTAAATATTTCTTTAAATAATTGTTTTACTTTCATTATTTCAGTTTTAAAAGTCATTTATTTATAAGAACACTATAACATATATTTACGCTATAACATTTTTATTATTTAAAAAATAAATATAAAATAATCTTCACCACAAAAACCCTACGATAAGGTAAATTTATAAAACATGAGTATCAGAAATAGCTGTTCATTTTTCCTGATATTGTTTTCGCCTAACTCTAGTAGCTTTGTATCCGAAAGAATGGCCGAATGGACCCGTGGTGACAATACCACAACTTTTGAGCAAGAAGCTGACTGCGCACAGTTGAAGCACCCGCTAGAGACAAAAGAAAACCACGAAAACATGCTGCCATGTTTTTGTGTTTTTCAGTTAAACCTAGAAATCTTTAAGTTAAACTTACCTGGAAAATTGCAAAAAACACATTAACTAATAAAAAGTAAAATTCCCGGCTTTAGTGTTTTCGTGATTTTATACTGTTCCTAGTACCCACAAAGTTCCTTTGGTCAACAATAACACAAGTATAAATATACCACTGATACTTTTCAATGTTTATGGTATACCTGTAAGATAGCCAATTATTATGTACAAGGAATGATCCAATTTTCTATTATGGGTGTCTTGGCGAAAGACAGCTGCGTTCTGAATTTCGCTCTATATCACCAACTACCCAATTACTCTGTTACTATTCATCACAATAATATTTTGGGTGGAAATATTTTGACACAATATTTATTGGATCATTCCGATCAAAGCCCTTAAGCTGTTGCAGGTTTTTTTTTAAAATGTTGCTAGCAAATTTCTCTAATAAAGCTTGCACCAATCTATAACGATTACACCATTTTATAACGGTATTATAATAGTACTTTTACTGAAAGATTGACGGTCTGATTTCGGAATTCCTTGCTACGAGAGTTAGGGAAAATGCAAAAGAAAACATATGTAGTTCGTGTTAATTAGATCAGTCAATAGGCAAATTCTGGTCTGAATTAGGTATTGTTAAAATTTTTAATAAAATTTATTTTAGAAAAATAAATAATTTTCCTCTCTCTTTTATCTTATTAAGAAGAGAGAAATAGTTTTAATGCGTTTTTTACACACACACACACACACACACACACACACACACACACACACACACACACACACACACACACACACACACACACACACACACACACACACACACACACACACACACACACACACACACACAACATATTTGTAAAATCTTTCTTTCCAAAGAAAGAAAGATTTTAGCTTAATGAAAGTCCTAAATGAAAATCGGAAAATTGAAGCTTTCATGCAGCAATGAAATAACACTTTATTAATGTATTATAAGCATAGTCATAATAACAGATAGTCTGGCCAGTTTCGCAAGATTCTATTGTTTGAAGAGAATAAGCCGTTTTCGCAAGATTCTATTGTTTGAAAACAATAGAAGTTAAAATTTTGAATTTATGTTGAAAATAGTAAATTTATCGTGCCTAGTCTACTAACTTGTGCACAAAAATCTTAAAAATGGCAAACTTTGGAGTGGAACAGTCCATTGATTCTCTTATATTTGATCTAGAATCAGACTTTTTTTTTAAAAAAAAGTGAGTTTCTTAATGATGTCGATGCTTTTCTTACAGAAATTGAGAATGGAAGCGTTTCAAACAACTTTAACTGTCAGCAGTGTGTGAAAAAATGCAAATCAGAGAAAGGACTCAAACGCCACATAACAACACATTACTTTAAGATTGACTCTTCAACACTGCAAACAAATGCAACAACTGATATTAACCGTGCGTGTACTGCAGACAAGTTCATAACTTTCATTAAAAAAAGCATTAAATTTGTGCAAAACGATCTTTGCTACCCTTCATATATCAGAGATGAGCTCTCAAGGTACAGTTTCTCTGAAGATGATGCAAAGCATTCATTTTATTTAATAAAAGAAGTCATTGACAATTTTAATGGTGATGCGGAAGTTTTTTATCCACAATTTTACAAGGTTGCTGGTCAGAAAGGTTTTATGAAAAATCTCACAGATAAAACCTCAACTCTTGTAGGATATGACTTTGCAATTAAGTTTACAGATAAAGAAAAAAATTTAATTGAATATTTGGGTGGGTATGTATTTAGTACTTTTTATTGAAGGATACGTTATTCTAAAAGTTGGCAAACCAGATTTTGTCAAGAAACACTCTCAATTCTGTTGGCTGGAAAAAATGTAGAAAATGATTCTAATTCTTTTGATGAGTATAATCATGATACTAGTAAAAAAATTACTATTTTAAAAAATCGAGGTGGTCTTTGGTCTATATCTTCTGATGCTTTGTCACTATTTAAAATAGCAGAAATAGCATTCAGAAAATCAACAAAAATTTTAAGTAAAAATATTGACTGCAGCAAGATGACTGCAGAGTTACTTAAAGATGTTGGGGTTTTATCTCACTTCTCAAAAATTTGCAATGTTGCTTCTACCGAAGTATCTAAAGAAATGTCTCTCAATCTTCTAGACCATCTTTTAACTCTTTATATTCGCATTTGCTCATTTTCCTATTCAAAGGACCTTGTAAACTTGCATAAAATCAAGTCTAAGAACAAAAGAACAATTTCATTAAGAAAAGAAATCAAGAAAAGAACTTTGAACTCCACTGAATACTTTAGATAAAAAAACAGACATTAGAAAAGGTTATTTTCATAGCCACAAATGTCATCAAAAACATATTCTTGCATAGGAACTATATTGCAGCATGATGGAGAGATCCAATGATTAATAAAGTGAAAACCAAATGAAATTAAGTAAGTTTTTATTTTAAGTATCAAATGTTATATAATTAAAACTAGTTTAATATTTATTTGTTTTTACTAATTTATTAAAATTATTTTGAAATAATTAATGTTAAGAATTTTATTTCAGCCTCTTCTTTCTTTGTAGCACAACTTCAACTTAGAGGTCACTTTTCAGCCTCCAAATACTAAGGACAGATATGTATTATACACACACACACACACACACACACACACACACACACACACACACACACACACACACACACACACACACACACACACACACACACACATTCTTTTATACAAATAATGCTTTTATAAGGTTTGTGGCTATGAAAATAGCCTTTTTTAATTTCCTTCTTTTAATGAGTTCATTTTTTATTCCAAATTCGGCATGGTAATTTCTCTTTGGTAAAGGTCTTTGGTTCAGGATTATTATCAAGACTATTAGTTCCTATAATTGGTTCGAAAGTACATTGGTTTCTTATCGTATTATCATTATAGCCAATATTATGTAAAGATGGATTATCCTTTCTTCTTCCAATTGCTCGTTGTTGGCCAAAATAATTTTCTAATGAATCTTGACAAAGCCGTTCAGTTAAAACATATTGGACACCCATATTTAAAAGGTATTTAATTAAATCAATAACTGAGTGAACAGTAATATTGATCCCTTCATATGTTTGCCAAGATAAAAACATATTACCCCGATCAGCCTTAGTGAAATTTCCAGGTCTTTGATCTATAGACAATTTCCAATCTTCAAAATATTTTAAAAAGACTTCAGTCAACCATATTAGCCTTTCATTATTCATCAAATAAAATGGCTTCGAAAATCGATTTTGATTTCTAGTGCAATCTGTAATATTTTTCACATTTAAACAATCAAAAAAATCATTTAACATCTGACAATATTCAGCAGTTCTAGAGGCTTCAGCAGGACCAAATGCCTTTAAAGCAGTGCTAACAGATGAACTAAGTACTTGAGCTGCTAATCTTACATTCATTTTGGAAAATGGGCTTAACCTAATGTGTTCTAAGGAGAGATTTGGGCAAGTGTGAAGGCCACAGTTTAGATCTTCATAAAATAACTCAGATATGTGGTTCCACAAAATGAGATTATCAGTATTCCACATATATCTACCTTTACCTGATGCAGAATGAAAAAGGCAATTTCAAGCAGTCTTTATCAAATGTGGAGGATCAGCTACAAAATATATATAACGATCATCATCAGCAAATTTATTTTTGATGCGATAGGTAAATTTAACTTTGGGGTGTATATCTTGTTGTTCTGTCATGAAAATGCATGCTCAAAAATTTCCGATTGCATGAGGCACCATCACTTGTTGTAGCAATTACTTTAAGATTGCATAAGAGCTCTAAAATACTAACAGCCTTCCAAAATAAGGGGAATAATTGAATAGCTTGGAGGTTTGTAGTAGCAAAGTTTGCAAAACTATATTTAAAAGGGTTTACAATACCTCTCACAAGAAAAACAAGGACATGTGTTGCAATTTTATCAACTTTGTTAAGAGTTGCATAGTTAATATTAGTGTCACCAAGGTCAACAAATCCAATAAGATCACCAGAATACTTATCCCAAACCAAATTTTCCTGAATTTTCATTTCACCCTTTAAACTTAATTCATTGACAATTTCATGGTTAAATCCTCTTTGTGGTCGGATATAGTTTTTGTAGTCTCTTAAACGCCTTTGACTTGGTAAAATTACAAATCCAGAATCTGCTTTTTCATTAAAACAAATTTCCTCATAAGCTGCAGAAGACTTAGCAACAAGACCTAAACAATAGCGAATAATCATTGAGTGATAACGAATTCCCTGTTTTGAAGTATTTAAGTATTTTTGCTGCTCATCCCAAAATAGCTTCATAAATGGAGTGACTGTCCTATACGTTTTTGATATGATTGAAACCAACTCTTTGTGTAGGTCATCACTGACAATATGAGAGGATTTACTTAATTCCTTTTGCATTTCTTTTATGTTCTCTTTTAGCAATTTATTTTCTAAACAATAATTTTGTAGGGTTAATTTTACACGTTCTGGTGCAGTTTTAGAAATTGGAGCTCTAAGTTTAGCTGGAATAAGTAATTTATCACTATTTTTTTGAAAAGATATTTTTTCTTGAGACTGAAGACATTGGCATGCTTTACAAATTTCATCCTTAGTAATAATAACTTCACATGAAAGAGATCCGATATATTCTGTTTGATTTAAAGGTAAAGAATAAATATTAAACAATTCAAACTTTTTAGGTATAACATGAAGAAGATTTCCGTAAGAACTAGCTGATCTATTTTTAATACCAGGGTATATCATATATGATAATAAAATTGAAATAAGGTTAGAAATAGTTGTATTAAACATTGATCTTTTTAAATGCAAGTATATTTCATGATTATCTGGTAAAAGCCATAAAAATATACGAATAGTAAATGAGAGACTATCATCAATGTAAATTTCGTACTTCGGAACAATGTGAACATCATCCATCTTACTCAATTTTAAAAAAGTTTCACTAGTATTTATATCCCAGTCAAGTTTTTGAAAGCTAATACGTTTAACCAATTCCTTAAAAGACTTATATGACTTACTATTAACTGCTTCATCTGATATAGAAGGAAAAGCTGGAAGATTAAATGTAGGTAGTGAACCAGGCTTGAGGGTAGTTTTATTTGGATTGACAATTAACATGTTATCCTCGTAATGCTTTTCGCAAATAAACAATATATTTTTTTTATTTGGGTCTTTAGGCTTTCGTCAATTACTCTATCTTTAGTTATAATGTGTGTAAGTTTTTTTCTCCATTCTTTGTTGAAATCATCATCGGTGGATGGTATCTTAAAAAGTGAAACACCTTTATTTCTTCGAGAAGTACCACAACCGAAAATGGAACAATTAGCACCAGGCATTTGCAAAAACCAAGGATAAGTCAACAACCTTTTTGTAAATATTATTCTTAAACGAGTCTTTGTTTACAAACAGTGTGCACTAGTTAGTAGACTGGGTTCTAAAAAACGCTAATAATAAGATAAACAAAAGCGCTCTTCAACTGACCAGACAATGTATTTTATGACTATGTTATAAGCTGGTATTAGTTTTGTTAATCTTTAGTAACCAATTATAAATTTGTCTTTAGATTTATTATAAATTTGGTAATTAATAATAAACCTAAATACAAATTTTAATAAAAATTTGATTGTCTTTTTTTTTTTAATAAGTTCTCTGTATAAACGACATGATTTTATTAATAAATGGCATTATCATTATAAAAGTACTTAAAAACTTAATTTTTATAATTTACATAAAATAATCGTGCAAATTTTATAAACAAAGCAAAAAATTCAAAAAAGAGATATTGTTTCTAATTCCTCCACAATTTTTGATAACACCACATTAGTATTTTGTTGGATGGCCTCTAGATTTTAACATTGCTTAACAACAATAACGTATAGAGTCAACTAAGTTGATAAGAACATCTATGGGGATATTTACCCAACCCAATCCAAAAGCACCTGGAATAAATCATTTTTATTGGTCGGTTTTTCGCCTTTTAATTGACAATCGAAATGTTTCCATAGATGTTCTATTGGATTTAAATTTGGGCTTTGATAAGACCAGCCCGAAGTAGGAATTTTTTTCAAATTAAAAAATTTTTGAATGAATTTGAACGGTGCTTTAGATTGTTGTTTTAATGGAAATTCCAACCAGAGATATGAGCCCTTTCGATGTGGAGCATAACATTCTTGATTATATCTAAATAGGGTAAAGTAGGGTAATTTCGGTAGGCAGATAATTTCGGCTCCCCTTCAAAAGACACCTAAAAGTATTTATTTATTGGAATATTAAAATCATATTTGGGTATTGTAGCAAGATAAACGATTTTCCTAAAAATATTGCTTTAAACTTTTATTTTTACATTACAGGTAAGTTAATTTATGATTATTAGCTTTTTCTTAACATTTTTACCTATTTAAAAATGTAAGATAAATGATTTTTTCTAGGAAATTTTTACCAAAAGTTGTTATTTATTTTATTCAAAAACATAAACTGAATAAAATGTGAGCAACAATAAGATGAAACTCAAAGTATGTTACAAGATATAAAAGTTTCCCCTAGGACTGTTCTAAGGAGATAATTTCGGCATATAAATAGTTTTTAATTTCGGCAGTGCCGAATTTGCCGACTTGTGTTTTCTCTGAAACCAAAATGGGAATTTTGCGTTTGAAATATTATGTATAGAAGAAGTTGATTTTAGTATATCAGATAGTAATAAGATTATAATGAATTAGTAAAAAATTGAATTCGTTAGTGTCTCTGTGAAACTTAATGAAATAATAGTTCCCCACAATATAAATTAAATTTATATCATATGTAATAATATGTATATAATAAATTAATAGTTTATTATATACAATAATATATATATATATATATATATGTGTGTGTGTGTGTGTGTGTGTGTGTGTGTGTGTGTGTGTGTGTGTGTGTGTGTGTGTGTGTGTGTGTGTGTGTGTGTGTGTGTGTGTGTGTGTTAGCATCATAAAATGGGTTCAAAACGTGTAAATTATGGTAATTGGTCAAATGAATCATTAAAACTAGCAGTAAATGCAGTTTTAGTTGACGGTTGCTCGAAATATTCTGCTGCTAAACAATATAAAATACTAAGGCAAAACGAGCGTCTGTTGATAATTGTGTTAAAAAGTTAAGTGCAAGACACCCAACAACACTCTCAGCTTTTCAAGAAAAAGAACTTGTTGAAGTTCTTCTGACTATGCCACAGAGACTATTTGGTCTGCCTCCAAAAGATGTGAAACAAATGGTATTCCAATTTTGTGAAGAAAATGGAATTATTCACAAGTTTTATTTGAATACCTTGATGCTAAAGGTGCGATTAACAAACAACTTTGTGCAATGTGTCAATATAGTTATGGGGATCCTGACTACTATAAAATGCGGGTTCTGGCTCATTTTCATTTTTGATCTCCGTTCTGAATTTTTTTGTATAATCGCGGTGTTGAAAATGTTTGACGAGGGTGAGGGGTAGCGAAGACGGCGAGGGTGAGGGGTGGCGATGATGACGATGATGACGATGAGAAAACATTTTTTTCATGACGTGATAAACACGCGTATTGAAAAAATTTAATTTTTGCAAAGGTGTTTAAATCTTGCGCGAAAAATTTCTTTTTTTATTTGTTCTTGTTTTTGTTCAAGTTCTTGTTCGAGAATTGATTTGTAAATTTCAATTTCGCGCCATCCTACTCCTTTGCTCCTTAATTATTAAATAATTGCTCCTTAAATATTCAATGGGGTCAAGTGTTTTTATGCTTTTAATTTTTCCGTCCTCATTTCGCAAGATCCTTGTTTTTCCGTTCATTTTATTATGCCAAGAAAATTTTTTAACTCAAAAAAAAATTTTTTTTAAATATTCAATGGGGTCAAGTGTTTTTATGCTTTTAATTTTTCCGTCCTCATTTCGCAAGATCCTTGTTTTTCCGTTCATTTTATTATGCCAAGAAAATTTTTTAACTCAAAAAAAAATTTTTAAAAAAGGATTCTTGAGAATGGGTCCGAGAAGCAATTAAGATAGGATGGGGAAATATTTTCTGTCTCTCTTGAAGTATAACCCATCTTTGAGTGAGCTTCCTGTGACCCAGGGTGTTAAAAACAGTCCGTCTCCTTTGTATGTGGCAATTTTCATCCCTTTTCCATTGCTTTTGAGGTAAGCAATACCATTTCCAACAATTTTTTCGATCAAAGTGGGCGCAAGAGCTCCCAATAAAGGTAAAAGAAAAGGAAGAAACCCTCTTTCTGATTTTATTCCATTTCCTAAAATTTTGTCGATCATATTGGATCCAAGAGAAGAGGCAACCCCGCCCAAAGCGGCCTTACCAAAAACTGGGACGGCTTTAGCTGCAACCCTTCCCAATAAAGGTAAAAGAGCACCAAGAAATCCTCCTTCTACTTTTGCGTTGTGTTCCAATTGAGTTTTGCTCATTTTTATGGTAACTCCAACTCCTCGATTGAGTGCGTCCACAATTTTTCGATGTTGGCTTTCTGTTAAAAGTAAAACGTCGTTTCCGTGAAGATTATCTTTTGAAATACGGATGCTCGCGGGTTTTCCTTCAATGATTGATTTTTTTATTTTATCGATCTGTCCCTGGGACACATTTAATTTGACACGAATGTAATTGCTCATTTTTAAAATGCCGGAAAAAATATTTATTTCACTTCTCGAATGTGATAACGGATCGTGATGTCCTCGCCGCGAAAGTCGATTAGATTACCGTTTTGATCGACAACGCGTGTGATCATCGTGGAAATTTCTGGTACTTTGACAGGGAGGTAAACCAAATGGGTGGGTCTTTCGATGATTTTAAAGCCAGGACCCACAGAGGGGTAAAAGGAGTAGATGCAATTTAATTGCGAGCCGTTGATGTATGCCGACCCAATAACGTTGTTGACGATTCTGATCGTGTTGACGTTCGTAATTCTGACAATGTCGTCGGACTCGTATTCGGAATTGGAGTCTAATTGTCTTTTTGTGAAGCCCAAAAGGGAGGCGATGCTGTTTTCCACGTTCAAATCCATCAAATAGTTCAATCCAAGTTTGATGGTTGATTTTAAAGTGTTTGAATTGGATCCAATCTTGATGTTTTCTGGTGAGTAGCTGATTTTATTTGCGGTGACGTAGCTTGCGCTTTGAGACGCATAATTTTTGATTGTGTTTGAGACGGTTTTTTGCAAATAATTGTTGATGTCGATAATGTCGTAGCTTCCTTCTGGAATGGTGACGTTTTCCCAATTGGCACCGTTGGTCATGCTGTACCGGAGAGAATTGTTTTTGCTGGTGATGTTTGGAAAGCTGTTGTACGTCTCAAGACCGAGAAAAGCCAAACGATTTTGTCCAAAAATTCTGTTTCTATTATGTTGGATGTTCCATCCACATCGATGATTATGCCTGACATTTTTTTAAATGGGTGAAAAAATTTTTTAAATGGGTGAAAAAATTTTTTAAATGGCTTCTTTTGGAAAATAAAAATTGTTAAATCCGCTTCGATATTTTCCATCGTATTTTTTTGACGACAAATCGATAACGGCAAATCCGTGAGGTTCAGACCAGCAATGTCTGCAAAATTTTTTGAACTCTTCTTTTTTCATGTCGCTCGAAACGTGGTCTTGATAAATATGGTTAATATTATTACCATCTTGAGGAAAGAGACAAATAAAGTTGGCGTTTTCTCTTATGCTTCGTCTGGGGAGATTGAAATAATTTTGAGCGAGGTAAAACATGTCGACGTTGGAGTGTCTTCCTAGGATGTAATATGTTTCGCACTTGTTTTGTTTGGCCAATTGCAAATCGTCAAAGATCATTAAATTGTTTTTTGTTGAATCGAGTTCGGAAGGGTTTGGCACATCATCATCCGTTTCAAAAAATTGGCACTCAATGTCTTCGTTTTTGGAATTTTTTTTTGAAAAATCATCAATAACATCTTCGGGGCTTAAATTCAATTTTTCCATTTCTCCTTGCACTTTGAACAAATCAATTTTTTTTTTTGACAGTTTCTTTTCAAAGGATTTTTCGAGTATTTGGTATTCAGGTTGAAAAAGAGATTTGCCAAAGACCTGTAAGTAGTTATAATCAAACCATCCAGGTTTGAGCAGTAAATTGAGAAGCAAGGTTGTTTTTCCGCAACCGGACTTTCCAACGATGATTCCTCGAATGCTTCTTGGTAAAAGCTCGTTGTTGTTCCTTTTGTTTTTTCCAATATTCCATGACAAATCGGTTACGTCCATTTTTTAAATTTAAAAATAATTATTTAAAATAAAAAAAATGTACTGTGTCAAATGCAAAAGGAAAACAGAAACGATCCATTTGAGAAACGAGAGGACAAAAAACAACAGAAACATGATCAAAGGGACTTGTGACTCTTGTGGAACGACAAAATGCAAGTTTGTTTCTTCGCATGCGCTAGAGGGATCACCTTTGACGGTAAAAGGAGGTGACTTGGTCGAATCGATCAACAATTTTTCAAAAAAAATAAAGCTTCCGTGGGCAAAATTTCCAGGAGAAATGCATATTCCAGGATTGAATTTTGCAGGGCCTGGCACAAACCTGGACAAAAGGCTCACATCCACCGACATGTACCAAGAGTGGAGCAAACCGGTGGACCGAGTGGACAATGCAGCGTACCACCACGATTTAGCCTATAAATTTAAAGCGTACCACCACGATTTTAATTATAAATTTTATTTAGCCTATATATTTAAACGACGTTAAAAGCAGAAATTTGGCAGATCAAATGATGCTTGAAGAAATGAACTCCATTCCAAACCCCACTCAAAAAGAAATAAACGAAAGAAAGCTTATCGAGCCAATCATCAATGCCAAAGCCAAATTCGGATTGCGTGTCTCTGCAAAAAAAAAAAAAATTTTTTTTCAAGTTTAAAATGGACGGATCAGCTTGCAGAAGAGCTTCACAAACCGGTCATTCGCCATTTTAAAAAAAGAAAAGTGTTTGTGAACGACATTGATGAAATATGGGCTGTCGATTTGGTTGACATGCAATCGTTTTCAAAATTCAACAAGGGTGTAAAATATTTGCTCATGGTGATCGACGTGTTTTCAAAGTATGGGTGGATCGTTCCGTTGAAAAGCAAAACGGGACTTGAAGTGGCTGAAGCGTTGAAAAAAATTTTTGGTGAAAGAAAATGTGAAAAAATGTGGGTGGACAAAGGAAAAGAGTTTTACAACAAGCACGTGAAAGCGCTGGGTGTTCAATTATATTCCACTGAAAACGAGGAAAAAAGTTGTGTCGTTGAGCGATGGAACAGAACGATGAAAGAAAAAATGTTTAAATGTTTTTCAGCCAACAGCACCAATAAATACATTGACGTTTTGGACAAAATGGTAAAAAATTACAACAGCACAAAGCACTCGTCCATAAAAATGACTCCAATTGAAGCCAGCGAGGAAAAGAATAAAAATATGGTCTGGATGTACCTGAATGGAAAGATGCAAAAAGAAAGACAAGAGCCGAAATTTTTAATGGGTGACAAAGTGAGGATCACAAAAAAGAAGACCAATTTTGAAAAAGGGTACACGCCGAGATGGACCGAGGAGGTTTTTAGCGTGTCAAAAATTCAGCGAACAGATCCACCCACGTATAAAATCGATGACGCCAACGGTGAAGAAATTCAAGGAACTTTTTACGAGCAGGAAATGCAAAAGACGGATCAGAGCATATTCAGAATTGAAAAAATAATTCGCAGAACAAAAAGCAAATCACTGGTCAAATGGAAAGGATATCCAGACTCGTTCAACTCATGGGTGGACAATAAAGAATTGATCCGTTTGAAAAAATGAGTTAAAAAAATTTTCTTTTCATATTAAAAAGATGAATTTCGTGACGATTGAAAATTTTGACGACAGCAAATTATCGGTTGGAGAGATTTATTCTGCAACCAAACCAATTCAGTACCAAAAGATTCCGCTTTTTTATGAGTACCCCTCTGGAAAAGGATCTTTTATTTTAAGAACCCCCGTTTTGTTTTCTCTGGGTGTGTTTGAGAACTGCAGTTTTGGAACGAACGAGCTGGAGGGATATTCCATGTCCTTTCTCGGTTTCAATGAAAAAAATGGAATGAGTGAAAAAGAAAAAAAGTTTATCGAGGTGACTGAAAAAATATCAAAATTTCTTCGCGAAAAAGTCAAGGAAATGATTCCAATTTTGAAAAAAGGAGGAAGAACGAAAAAAATAACGTCAGAGGATCTGTCCATTTTTAAAAACAAATCTGCGACGACGTCGCCACATGCATCGCCCATTTTTTTCGGAAAATTGTTTACAAAGAAAAGCGAAAAAAACATTGGGGTTTCTTCTTTGTTTTTCAAAAAGGAGAACAAAAAGATGGTAAAAACAGATCCTTTGGGATATGTTCGACAAAAGTGTTACGCCGTTGCCTCTTTGAAAATTGAAGGTGTTTTTGTTGGAGCGCAGATCGAGTCCATTCAGGTTAGGATTCCCGAAGTGGTCATCGCAAAAAATGCACCTTCAGTTCAAAGCATCATGAGTGACGATTTGAATTTGGGAGAAATGGAATCTGACGAAGAAATGTGAAAAAACACGAAGAAAAAACACGAAGAAAAAAAATGAAAATAAAATGAGTTAAAAAAATTTTCTTTTCATATAAAAAAGATGACGATTGAAAACGAATGTACGTTATTGCGCGAGGCATCGGAAATTGGTAGACTTGAAACTGTCAGGCTTTTGTTGCAAAACGGAGCCGATGTCGACGTGCGAGACAAAAAAAAAAAGACACCGTTGCATTTGGCGTCTTATCACGGTGATGCAAAAATAGTCGAATTTTTGTTGCAAAACGGAGCCGACGTCAACGCGAGAGATTGTTACCAATGGACGCCATTACTCATCGCTTCTCAAAAAGGTCATCTTCAAATCGTCCAATGTCTCTTGCAACGCGGAGCCGATATTAACGCCAAAGACGCCTATAAAAGATCGTCACTGCGTTTGGCCGTTTCAAATGGTTATCATGACATTGTTCAGCTTTTGTTGCAAAATGGAGCCAACGTCAACGGTTAAGATGACGAAGAAAAAAAATGAAAATAAAATGAGTTAAAACATTTTCTTTTCATATTAAAAAATGCATGCCCCTCACAAGTTTTATAAAAACGTTTCCTCGGCAGAAAAACATGTCGATTCGAGTTTGGAGATCTCGAAAATGTATTTGGGACACATGGATGAGAGGATAAAAGAGTTGGAGAGATTCAAAGAGTCGGATCGAACCAAAAATTTTGAAAACTTGGTGGACAGGATCAAAGAGCTTGAAAATTTGGTGGAGACAATCAAAAACCTGCAAAAAAAGACATCGCAAAATATTGTTGTGGCAAAAAAAGATTTGGATCATCCAAATTGTTATAACATAAACGGTCATCATGAGATTTTTGCTCAGAAAGACATTAAATTTTCTGCTCTTTCTTACACGCCAATATCGTTGTCCGTTGGATTGAGTTTTGACAAAGGAATTGCTGTCGTCACTTTGATGAACAAAATAAGTGACCAATTAAACTTTTTCAAAAACGATGCGATTTTTTCAGAGCCTGTGGATGACGTCATTTTGGATGTGCACAACAACAGTACTAATGACATCATAGTCAAAAAAGGCGAAAAGCTTTGCAAAATAATTCACATCGATTCGAATTAAAAAAATCTGTCTTTGTTAAAAAGATGGAGATAATAAAAAATACTGGAAAAATTTATCCAGTTCTTCCAACAGCACACGTTTACCGCCTTCAAAAAATAGGAGAGATCCAAAAAGAAATGGAGGATGAAAAAGTGAAAAGAATGGCTTTGAGCAAAAAGTATCATCGAGTGTCAAAAATTATTCGTTTCGTAGACGATGGATTGCAAACAGTGTGCATTGGCTTGGGGATTACAGGTATTGCACTTTTGTCAACCGTCGTTGCCACCCCAGTTTCTATTGCGTGCGAGGGGATTGCGGTTGGAATGGGTGCTTTGTCCATTTTTGGAAACCATCAAAACAAAAAAATGATGATAAAGGCTGAAAAGCACGAAAAATTAAAGGTTCTTTCCGAGTCAAAATTGAACACGATTAGCGATCACATTTCAAAATCGCTCATGGATGGGTTTGTGAGCGATTCCGAATACGAACTAATCCTCGGCGAGCTTCAAAAATTTAAAACCATGACCGAAGAAATCCGAACAAAAGCAAAAAGCAGCATTGACAAATTGACCAAAGAGTCACTGATCCAAAAAGGAAGAGAAGAAGCCATTCAAGCATTTAATAACCTTTACAAAAAAGGAAAATGAGCGCAAACGCAAACGAGTTTTCGTTTTTGTTTAAGTTTTTTTCTCCGTATTTTAAAAAATGGAGTTCTTTAAAATACATGACCCAAAAAAGAGAGATGAGATTGTGAAAAATTACATGGCCAACAGGGAGAAGCTTTACAATGAGAGCCTTAACCGGGACGTTTCAAATGCAAATTATCAGACTGATTTGTCAAAGTTTTTTCAACCGTTGATCGAGAGCAACGAAAAAGTGAAAAACGAGATAAAGAGCATCGCATACAAAGAGGATGGAAAAACTCCACTGGCTTTGACTTACCCAGAAAGCGAGACGTCTTTTAAAAAAATGAATTTTGGAAATACTGCTTTGGATTATTTGTCAAAATACGCAGCTGAAGCAGCTGTTGCAGACAGAGTGTTTGGAATCCACGCAAAAGAACGCGGAAAAATGTTTATTGGAGACAAAGAAATTTTTATCGAAAATAACGACATCATTATTGATGGAGAAAAGTATGAGGGTACTTTAGGTTTTTGGGAGCTGATCACAAGATCCAGACCTGATATGACAAAGGTAACAAACGAGCACTTGAAAAATTATGAAAAAATACTGGTCGAAACGCATGCAATGGAGAGAGAAGGGAAGCCAACCATACCAAAAGCTTCGAGAAGTAAAAAGTGGGAGAATATTGTTTCAAAATTTTGGGAAAAAAGTTACACAAAAACGAGGGGAACAAAAGGTCGCGGAGTAATCATTCTCCCGAGCGATCCAAATGCGCTTGTTCAAAGACTAAGTTTGAGCATCGCCGCTGGTCATGCTGGAAATATTGCATCGAGAAACGAAGCTGTTGCCATTTGTGACGAGCTTTTGAGGCAGGGTGAAATAAACAAAGAGGAATACCGATCGATTCAAAAATACATCGAGTCGTGAAACACGAATTTAAAAAAATATTTTCTCATTTTAAAAAAATGCTCATTGTGAACAACAGAAGATATTTAAAAAAGAACGTTGTCGGAGGAGGAGGGATCGTTGACACGTTTAAAATTTTTTTGAGGAGAATGATAGCTTCAAACGCATCAAAGTCATCTCTTCATTTATTGAGGAAAGCAGCAGCAAGCGAAATTGGAAGAGAAGCGATAACCGCCGCCAGATCTGCCGGAAAAGAATTGGCCTCTTCTGCCATATCAACCGCCAGAGACGTTGCCATCGACAAAGGGAAAAAAGCGATTGAAAAAGTTTACGCCAAGACAGGGACGGTGAATCCAAACCAATTGGCCAGCACGATTTTGAACGAAGCAGCAAAGCAATATGAATCTATTAATTCGATGGAAGAGCTGCATAAAAAAATGTTTGGTTCGTCCATTCAAGCAAAAAAGAAAATGACAAAAAAGAACGCTTCCAGAATCCAAGATCTGGTCAAAATGGGGAGCGGGCTTTTGATTGCGTGATTTTTTTGACGAATCAAAAATGACATAAAAATTTTTTTTCTCATTTTAAAAAAATGATAAACACCGACAGATTAATAATTGACGAAAAGCCTGTCTACGACACCGGCATTGAAAAAGTTGATTTTTTCGAGTACCTTCCAACGAATCTCGATTTAAATTCTTCAGGATCAATCGTTTTTGAGATTGATTGCCAGTCTGTGCAGACACTTCCGTCTGAGGCATACATTCTCGTTGAAGGAGTTCTGAAAAAAACGGACGGAACTGCTTACGCGGCAGCAGACAACATTGCCTTGGTGAACAACGCCATCATGTATTTGTTCAGTGACGTCACTTACGACTTATCAGGACAGCAAGTGGAAAGAGCCATGTATCCAGGACAGGGAACAACCATGCTTAGATTGCTAAAATATCCTTTCGGTTTTCAGCTGGCTGATGGTTTGAAGCAAATGTGGTAAAAAGACACCTCAAACGCAACTGGAAACGTGGGGTTCATCGTCAGACGAGACCACTTGTTTGCAGACACCACATCCATTGGTGCATTTTCTTTTAGGGTGCCTTTAAAACACATTTTTGATTTTTGCGAAACATATGACAAAGCTGTTTACGGATTCAGATCACCTTTACAAAAAAAGAATACGATGACGCCATTTACAGAGCCGGAACTGTTACCGCAGGAATGATCAACATCAAAAAATTGCGACTCTTCATGCCTCGAATTGAGCTGGATGTTTTGAAAAAATCCGAATTTTTGAATCTAATGGCAAAGAAAATCTCCGTTCCAGTGGCTTACAAAGCAAAAAAAGTCGAAAGGCAAGCCATTCCCGCTGGTCTAACAGAATTCACTTGGACCCTTGGAAAAATTACTGACAAAAGCGTTCCGAGATATATCGTGTTCGGTCTTCAGACAAACAGAGGTTCAAGTCAACCCGCAAATCCTGCCGTATTCGATCATTGCGATATCAACAATTTTTTTGTGACCGTCAATGGGATTAAATATCTAAACTACAATTACGACTTGAATTTTGGAGAAAAGAAAGTGGTTATGGCCCATTCCGACGCGTTCACTTTTGACGAAAAATATTACGGCACAAACGAGCTTGTTTGTCAACCAGGTTTGTCTCTGCTTGAATATAAAAATTTGTTTCCGTTGTTTTTTGTCGACATCAGCAAGCAAAAGGAAAGAGTTGTTTCCGAAACGGCTGAATTGGTTGTCAACCTAAAATTCCGAACAGCAGTGCCAGAAAGCACCGTTATTTTCGCAGTGATCATTTCCGACAAATTGATCCAATTTGTTTCAGACGGAACCAACACGAACGCTGTTTATTAAGCGTCATGAGATTCTTGACAAAAATTGATTTAAAATTTTTTTTTCTTTTTAAAAAATAAAACATGAGACTAACAAAAAATTATCTGAAAAATTTGCTGAGAGAAAATGGTGTCACAAAAACATCAAACAATTTGTTGACCTTGATGATGATTGCGGTTGAGAACAATCTCGTAAGCAAAGATTCGCTTTTGGAAGGTGCAAAAGAATGCAAGTCGGTGGGTCGACCAAAAAAAGAAATAAAAACGCAAACGGAAAATGCGAAAAAACCGATCGACCCAAAATACGAGAGGCTTGGTTCGATTCGAAAAAAACCTGTCTGTGAAAACGACCAACGTTGAAACAGGGGAGGTGGTTGAATACGGATCCCTTTACAAAGCGATGAAAAAGACGGGGCATGGCTGGAGATATTTGGAGCGTCGAGATGGAAAAGTGGAAAATGGAATAAGGATTGACATTTTAGGTTCAGAAAAACTCGAAAACAGACAAAAAACTCCAAGTCCGAAAAAAATTGATTTTGAGTTAAATAATTTTCTTGGCAATAAAAAAGATGGGTGAAACGAATGAAAGAAGGATTGAAGAAGTGATAAGACTGATAGAAAGACGAGTGGAGGCAGAAATTGGAACATTAACTGAAGAAATGAGAAGACTGATAGAAAGACGGGTGGAGACAGAAATTGGAACATTAACTGGAGAAATTGTAACATTAACTGGAGAAATGAGAATAATGATAGAAAGGTTGGAAGAAGAAGAAGAAGAAGAGCAACGACAGAAATTAAAGATTAAAGCGTTGAAAAAAGGTCTCCGTAAAGATAGACGTAGAGTGTGCGCTCCTGCTGCTTAATGTTTTTTAATTGAAAAAATCTCCAAGTCCGAAAAAAAATTTTCAATTCTCGGAAAAAAAGAATTGAAAAAAATTCTCGGAAAAAAATTGATTTTGAAAAAAAATTTTCTTGGCATAATAAAAATGGAAAACAAAATGCGAAAAATCGGAAAAATCAAAAAAATTGATTTTGAGTTAAATAATTTTCTTGGCAATAAAAAAGATGGGTGAAACGAATGAAAGAAGGATTGAAGAAGTGATAAGACTGATAGAAAGACAAGTGGAGGCAGAAATTGGAACATTAACTGAAGAAATGAGAAGACTGATAGAAAGACGGGTGGAGACAGAAATTGGAACATTAACTGGAGAAATTGTAACATTAACTGGAGAAATGAGAATAATGATAGAAAGGTTGGAAGAAGAAGAAGAAGAAGAGCAACGACAGAAATTAAAGATTAAAGCGTTGAAAAAAGGTCTCCGTAAAGATAGACGTAGAGTGTGCGCTCCTGCTGCTTAATGTTTTTTAATTGAAAAAATCTCCAAGTCCGAAAAAAAATTTTCAATTCTCGGAAAAAAAGAATTGAAAAAAATTCTCGGAAAAAAATTGATTTTGAAAAAAAATTTTCTTGGCATAATAAAAATGGAAAACAAAATGCGAAAAATCGGAAAAATCAAAAAAATTGATTTTGAGTTAAATAATTTTCTTGGCAATAAAAAAGATGGGTGAAACGAATGAAAGAAGGATTGAAGAAGTGATAAGACTGATAGAAAGACAAGTGGAGGCAGAAATTGGAACATTAACTGAAGAAATGAGAAGACTGATAGAAAGACGGGTGGAGACAGAAATTGGAACATTAACTGGAGAAATTGTAACATTAACTGGAGAAATGAGAATAATGATAGAAAGGTTGGAAGAAGAAGAAGAAGAAGAGCAACGACAGAAATTAAAGATTAAAGCGTTGAAAAAAGGTCTCCGTAAAGATAGACGTAGAGTGTGCGCTCCTGCTGCTTAATGTTTTTTAATTGAAAAAATCTCCAAGTCCGAAAAAAAATTTTCAATTCTCGGAAAAAAAGAATTGAAAAAAATTCTCGGAAAAAAATTGATTTTGAAAAAAAATTTTCTTGGCATAATAAAAATGGAAAACAAAATGCGAAAAATCGGAAAAATCAAAAAAATTGATTTTGAGTTAAATAATTTTCTTGGCAATAAAAAAGATGGGTGAAACGAATGAAAGAAGGATTGAAGAAGTGATAAGACTGATAGAAAGACAAGTGGAGGCAGAAATTGGAACATTAACTGAAGAAATGAGAAGACTGATAGAAAGACGGGTGGAGACAGAAATTGGAACATTAACTGGAGAAATTGTAACATTAACTGGAGAAATGAGAATAATGATAGAAAGGTTGGAAGAAGAAGAAGAAGAAGAGCAACGACAGAAATTAAAGATTAAAGCGTTGAAAAAAGGTCTCCGTAAAGATAGACGTAGAGTGTGCGCTCCTGCTGCTTAATGTTTTTTAATTGAAAAAATCTCCAAGTCCGAAAAAAAATTTTCAATTCTCGGAAAAAAAGAATTGAAAAAAATTCTCGGAAAAAAATTGATTTTGAAAAAAAATTTTCTTGGCATAATAAAAATGGAAAACAAAATGCGAAAAATCGGAAAAATCAAAAAAATTGATTTTGAGTTAAATAATTTTCTTGGCAATAAAAAAGATGGGTGAAACGAATGAAAGAAGGATTGAAGAAGTGATAAGACTGATAGAAAGACAAGTGGAGGCAGAAATTGGAACATTAACTGAAGAAATGAGAAGACTGATAGAAAGACGGGTGGAGACAGAAATTGGAACATTAACTGGAGAAATTGTAACATTAACTGGAGAAATGAGAATAATGATAGAAAGGTTGGAAGAAGAAGAAGAAGAAGAGCAACGACAGAAATTAAAGATTAAAGCGTTGAAAAAAGGTCTCCGTAAAGATAGACGTAGAGTGTGCGCTCCTGCTGCTTAATGTTTTTTAATTGAAAAAATCTCCAAGTCCGAAAAAAAATTTTCAATTCTCGGAAAAAAAGAATTGAAAAAAATTCTCGGAAAAAAATTGATTTTGAAAAAAAATTTTCTTGGCATAATAAAAATGGAAAACAAAATGCGAAAAATCGGAAAAATCAAAAAAATTGATTTTGAGTTAAATAATTTTCTTGGCAATAAAAAAGATGGGTGAAACGAATGAAAGAAGGATTGAAGAAGTGATAAGACTGATAGAAAGACAAGTGGAGGCAGAAATTGGAACATTAACTGAAGAAATGAGAAGACTGATAGAAAGACGGGTGGAGACAGAAATTGGAACATTAACTGGAGAAATTGTAACATTAACTGGAGAAATGAGAATAATGATAGAAAGGTTGGAAGAAGAAGAAGAAGAAGAGCAACGACAGAAATTAAAGATTAAAGCGTTGAAAAAAGGTCTCCGTAAAGATAGACGTAGAGTGTGCGCTCCTGCTGCTTAATGTTTTTTAATTGAAAAAATCTCCAAGTCCGAAAAAAAATTTTCAATTCTCGGAAAAAAAGAATTGAAAAAAATTCTCGGAAAAAAATTGATTTTGAAAAAAAATTTTCTTGGCATAATAAAAATGGAAAACAAAATGCGAAAAATCGGAAAAATCAAAAAAATTGATTTTGAGTTAAATAATTTTCTTGGCAATAAAAAAGATGGGTGAAACGAATGAAAGAAGGATTGAAGAAGTGATAAGACTGATAGAAAGACAAGTGGAGGCAGAAATTGGAACATTAACTGAAGAAATGAGAAGACTGATAGAAAGACGGGTGGAGACAGAAATTGGAACATTAACTGGAGAAATTGTAACATTAACTGGAGAAATGAGAATAATGATAGAAAGGTTGGAAGAAGAAGAAGAAGAAGAGCAACGACAGAAATTAAAGATTAAAGCGTTGAAAAAAGGTCTCCGTAAAGATAGACGTAGAGTGTGCGCTCCTGCTGCTTAATGTTTTTTAATTGAAAAAATCTCCAAGTCCGAAAAAAAATTTTCAATTCTCGGAAAAAAAGAATTGAAAAAAATTCTCGGAAAAAAATTGATTTTGAAAAAAAATTTTCTTGGCATAATAAAAATGGAAAACAAAATGCGAAAAATCGGAAAAATCAAAAAAATTGATTTTGAGTTAAATAATTTTCTTGGCAATAAAAAAATGGAAAGCAAAACTGTCAAAGAAAAAAAAGTTTCAATGGCAACATTGAAAAGTCAGGCAAAAGACCGAGCGATAAAAGGTTTTTCAAAAATGACCAGGGAACAGCTCGTTGAGGCAATAAAAACAACAAGACCTGTCATTGGTCCTCATCCTGTATCTCGTAGACGGACGACAGATGCGAGGTCAATTGTTCCTGCTCCTCGTTCGATTGCTCAAAGCCCAGTTTCGAGACCGGATCCTGCTCCGCGTTTTGCCGTTGCAACTGTTCCAGAGCCGTCACGTTATACCTTTGACGATCCTGTTCCAGATTCGTCTCCTGTGATGACTCCTGGAGTTTTTTCAAGGTTTACGACGTCTGTGACAAATGTGGTCGTCAACAGTTTCAACAGCTTGCTTGAGTTTGTTGATCCGTATGTTCCAGAGTCGGTAAAAAGAACAATGAGCAATGTGGGGAACGAAGTGAAAAAAAAAGTAGACTCTCTTAAATCAATTGTCCTTAAATCAATTGTGCGCGAAGCAGTTTACAAACCCCTCATTCATTTTCATTTGACCGATCACGCGCTTAGGCATGTTGCAAAACAATTTTCGCATCAAGTCAAAGGAAACCAAAAGGATGCTTCTGCTTTTCTAGATTTGGCGAAAGACGGAGCGATAAAAATTCTTCAAGAGAATAAAAACAAAAAAGCGAGCCTTGTTTTGACTATCGATATGGAGACCGTCAGCCTTACTACGGGGGAGGAGGTGCATCGAATTGTACCTTTTTTGTCAAAAGCTGGGATTATTTTGGAGTCGACGGATTTGGGAGAATTTTACGAAAAAGCAAAAGATGAGATCCTGGAAAACATGGAAAAATACAACAAAATGGGCTCGAATTGCACAGTGTCCGCCATCTTAAAAATGGACATCAATTTAATTGATTACAGACCCATCGGTGGCCGGTCGTATATCCCTCTCGACGACTTTTTGGCAAACAAAAAAGCAATCATCAACATGGAGAATGAAGACAACGAATGTTTCAAGTGGTGCGTCACAAGGGCATTGAACATGAAAGAAAAAAACGGAGAAAGGATTGACAAAGACTTGATTGAAAAATCAAAAAAAATAAATTGGGAAGGGATTGATTTTCCGACCAAACTCGATCAAATCAAAAAATTTGAAAAAAATAATCCAGAAATAAGCGTCAACGTTTTTGGTTACGAAAAAAAATCAATACACCCTTTGCAAATATCGAAATGCTTGAACAGAAAGCATGAAATAGATTTGCTGCTTGTTTCAGACGAAAAAACAAACCATTATTGTCTGATAAAAAATCTGAGTTGACTCATTTCATCACAAGCATCCAAAAGAAACGTAAAAAAATATTTTTGCAGAAATTGCTTGCAGGGGATGAAAAGCGAGGAGGATCTTTCAAAACATTCGACCTATTGCAGAGAGTACAGCGCAGCACGAATGGATCTTCCTCCAAAAAATTCGTTCATGAAATTTGGGCACATAGAAAGGTCAATGAGGGTTCCATTCATTGTTTACGCGGATTTTGAAAGCTTTGTCAAACCGATGGACTCTTGCGAACAAAACCCAGACCAGTCGTACACCAAAAAGTTTCAAAGTCACGTTCCGAGCTCCTTTTCCTTTTACATCAAATGTTTTGACGAAACCATTTACAACAGAGGACCTACAATTTCCGCGTCGGAAAGCGAGGACGACGACATTGGCGAATTTTTTGTCGACAGCTTGGAAAAAGCAATTAAAAAAGTCTTTAAAAAAATTGAGAGAAAAAATATGTTTTTCACAAAGGAGGATGAAAATAGTTTCAAATCCGCGACGGTTTGTCACATTTGCGAAGAAAAAATTCTCGATACAGAAAAGGTGCGCGACCACTGTCATTTTACTGGAAAATATTGAGAAGCGGCCCACAACGAATGCAATTTAAAATACAAAGTCCCAAAATTTGTTCCTGTCGTTTTTCACAATTTGTCGGGTTACGACAGTCATTTGTTTATCAAAAAATTGGGAGGAGAAATAACCTGCATCCCATACAACGAGGAAAAATACATCAGCTTCTCAAAAAAAATCAAAGTGGGAGATTACATTGGGAAAGACGGAAAAAAAAAAGAAAAAAAAATTGAGTTGAGGTTCATCGACAGTTTTAAATTCCTTTCCATCGGTTTGGATACTTTGTCAAAAAATTTACAGCCAGAAGAGCTCAAAAACCTTGCAAAATATTTTGAAGGAGAAAAATTTGATTTGCTTCTTAAAAAAGACGTGTACCCTTACGATTGGGTGGATGGATTCGATAGGTTTCATGAAACGCAATTGCCTCCAAAAGAAGCGTTTTTCTCAAAACTCAAACACGAGGAAATAAGCGATGAAAATTACGCGCATGCGCAAACGGTTTGGAACGTGTTTCAATGCAAAACGTTCAGAGATTATCACGATTTGTACAACGTGTCGGACGTTTTGATTCTGGCCGACGTCTTCGAAAATTTCAGGGACGTTTGCATGAAACATTACAGGCTCGATCCCGCTTGGTATTTCACATCTCCCGGGTTGGCATGGGACGCTTGTTTGAAACTGACAAAAATAAAATTGGAGTTGTTGAGCGACCCCGACATTCTTCGAATGATCCAAAAAGGAACCCGCGGAGGGATCAGCATGATCTCCAATCGACATGGAAAATCGAACAACAAATACATGGGCGACTCGTTCGATCCAAGCCAACCATCAAAATTCATTCAATACTTGGACGCCAACAACCTGTACGGATGGGCCATGTGCAAACCTCTTCCCACTCACGGTTTCGAATGGATGACAGAAGACGAACTGTCCGATTGGAGATCGGTTCCTTGCATTTTGGAGGTTGATTTGGATTATCCTGAAAGCCTTCACGATGAACACAACGATTATCCGTTGGCCCCCCGAGAGAATGAAAATTGGAAAAGTGGATAAGCTCGTTCCAAACTTAAACGACAAAAAAAATTATGTCCTTCACTGCGAAAACCTGAAATTGTACGAACGATTGGGAATGAAAATTTCAAAGGTGCACAGAGGAATAAAATTTGAGCAACGTGATTGGATGAAACCGTACATTGACCTCAACACAGAATTGAGAACAAAAGCCACTAGCGAATTTGAGAAAGAATTTTTCAAGCTGATGAACAACTCGGTGTTTGAAAAAACAATGGAGAACATTGAAAAAAGAGTGGACGTGAGACTGGTGACAGAAAAGAAAAAAGCAATAAAATTATCGGCTAAACCAAATTACGACAGGCACACAATTTTCGATGAAAACTTGATTGCCGTTCACATGAAAAGGACAAAAATTTTTTACAACAAACCAATTTATTTGGGGATGTCCATTTTGGATTTGAGCAAAACCTTAATGTTCGAGTTCCACTACGATTACATCAGAAAAAAATATCCTGGTGACGCAAAGCTTCTAATGACAGACACGGACTCGCTGGTTTATGAAATAAAAACGGACGATTTTTACAAAGACATTGCCGACGATGTGGAAAAAAAATTCGACACGAGCGATTTTAGCAAAAGCCATCCAGCCATTCAAAGCGCCGGGTTCAAAGTGGGTTTAAACAAAAAGGTCATTGGGATTTTCAAAGACGAAACTGGAGGAAAACAGATTGAAGAGTTTGTCGGTCTCAGGTCAAAACTTTACTCTTACAAAATACACCAAGAAAAACAAGAAAAAAATGCAAAAAATGCAAGGGGGTGAAAACATATGCTGTCGAAAAATACATCACACACGACGATTACAAAAAATGTCTCGAAACCAAAAAAGAAAAGGTAAACAAAATGAATGTCATCCGATCCCATTTGCATGACGTTTACACGGAGGAAATCAACAAAACCTCTCTCAGCTCCGACGATGATAAAAGAATCATTTTGGATGATGGGATACACACGTTGGCTTATGGTCATTACAAAAAAAGACCCGATTGCATCGCTTATTCAATCGATAAACCTTGTTTCAACTTGATCGATTATGATAAGTTTTTCGGTCCAGAGACAGAGACAGAGCCAGAGGAAGAGACAAAAAGGTAAGTGACAAAAAGGTAAGTGACAAAAATGATGAGACAAAATAAAAAAAAATGAACAAAATAAAAAAATGAACAAAATGATCAATGTGAAAGGAGTTATTTTACCGAACGTGGCTTTGACCAATTTTCAATTGATGGAAGCAGCAAAAAAACTAAAAATAAAAAGTTTTCGTGGGGTTTTTGTCAGAGACATATTGCCAAAAAAACCGAGAAAAAAAGAATGCGAATTCATTGGGTGTGCTGGTACAAAGACGGAGACGCAAAGTTCAGCTTTGACTCTTACGCTCAACCCCCTCTCGTCGAGCTCGTCGATTATTTAAAAAGCCCTGTCTTTTACAACAGCGAAAGGGTTCAATTTGGAAACATGTCTTATTGCGGTCACTTGTGTCTTTACGTCTTGAAAAAATGTGAAGAGGGAAACAGCTTTCAAGACGTTGTCAACACCCTTTGGTGATCACTTGCGAATTAAAAAAATTTTTTACCCTTTTAAAAAATGATTGAAAAATTCAACAGAAACGAGTTCAGCGCTTATTTAGAAAATCTTACCGCAGACTCAACAAGTAACGTTTATATCAAAACGGATGGATCCAGCACCATCACTGCAGACATTGATTTTAACTCTCAAAAAATCATCAACCTGGCAGAACCAACCAACTCGCACGACGCAGCCACAAAAAATTACGTCGACACGCATTCGACAGGAGGAACTACAGTAGGAACGGCTAACTTGAATTTGAATTCGCATAAACTAATCAATGTGCTCGACCCTTCAAACGTTCAAGACGCCGCGACAAAAAGTTACGCAGACGTTTTGTTACAAAAATCCAACTTTTTAGGGCTTGTTCCAAATTCAAGCTTTTCGTCCTTAGGATTAAAATCGCAAACGGTAGCATCAGCCGCCACGACAACAGTTTTCACTTACTCGGACGGACCTGGTGTTCTAAGAAGGTTATGGTTGGCTCTCAGTGGAAACTTTCCTGGAAATGTTTTCATTCGAATATTTACAGACGGAGAAATTAACGTTGGAAATTATTCAGAAACCACGGAAGGAATAGGAGTGGACAACACTGGACTTGCTTGCAACTTGCTTTTTTCTCCCATCGACGGACCTTTTTACTCCAATTCTTTGCAAGGATGCAACAATTTAAGCAACACTTCGTTGGGAGGATATTTTACTCTTGACATGCCGTTCAGGACAAACATCAGCATCCAATTGGTCAACAAAAATACCTCTACAATCACTTACTGGATTCAACCGTTCATTTCCACTCTTGCTTCCATTCCTGCCTCCATTCCTCTTTTCAAACTTTACTGCAAGACCTTCAGATATTTAAACACCACTTACGGAAACGAATATGTTTTGCTTGACACAAATGGAAAAGGAAATGGAGTTTTTCTAAAATACATCAGGATGCACATCATCGGTGCTTCTGGAAGCTTGTGGGAATCGAGAGTCAGAATGTACGACGGCAATTTACCTCCTGGAAACGGAACCGTTCTCAGTCCTTGGACACCTTATAATACAAACAATTACACTACTTTTTCTGGATATGACGGTAACAGCAAATGCATCTTTTCCTCGTCAGGATTGGAAGATTTTTATTTGTCTTCTTGGAACGGATCAAACGTATCCTCGTTCAACAACACATCGACTGGACTGCTGTTACAATCCAACTCCACCATCGGATCCACCACCACCATTTCCTTTTACAGAAATTTTGGAGAAGCAGATTCCATGCCCAGCGTCGCAGCCGGAAGAAGGCTCGTCGTCACTCTCAACTCCGGAGACGCGCAAGTCGGTCAATCCGGAAGCTTTAACCTTCTTCTCGGACAAGCCTATTATAACGCCTAATTATCAAGATTTAAACACCTTTACAGCCATTAAATTTTTTTCATTACGCGTGTTTATCACGTCATGAAAAAAAAAAGTTTTTTGTTGACCGATTTTTTTAAATTTTAAACCAGAAAATTTTCACCCCCTCGATTATCAAAAAAAACCAGAACGGAGATCAAAAATGAAAATGAGCCAGAACCCGCATTTTATAGTAGTATCCTGTCGATTCATATTCAAAGGATAATTGGGATAAATGCCATAAATGCTTTAGATGGTGGCATGAAACATGTTCTGCTATGTGTGGTGTTTATGCTAAAAAAATATTTACTTTTGATGACTCTATGAAACACTGATTCTTTACAAAAAAGTTGCATGTCATATATTGAATAACTGTTTTTTAACTTTCTTAAATAAATCTCTTTTTATAAAGTTTTGTTTGAATTTTGTATTTTATTTTTTTATGTTTAACTATTGAAGTTATATAAAATATTATTTTATGAACTACTTATGAGCTTGTAAAGATGAATTCTTATTTAAACAGAATTTAGAAGTAATCATCGAAATCTTAGAAATTAGTAATCATTTTATTTGCAACTTTACTTTGGAAGCACATTTTTCTAATAAGGTTTCTGTTTTGGGTGATGTATTTATACTTTACTAAATAAGGGGTTCAAAAGATATGAATCTTTACAATTGCAACGCCCTTAATTAAATGCCAATTAGGTGTAACAAATTCCATTTAAGAGACAATTACTTTATACAATGCAGATTTATAGCTGTTTATATCATTTTAATTATATTAATGCGTTTTCAACGAACGTCTTAATTTTCTTTAGTATGTTGAATTTACCGTATCATTGCACAGTGGGCCAGTAGGTGGACAAAATAGGAAAAATTTTAGTTGTCTAATCTTGAAAACTTATTTAATTTTAGTATCTGTATATATTAGGAGAAATTTATTGATAACTTATTTATATTAAATCCTTTAGTTACCAGGTGTCTAAGCATTTGAATATTGAAATTTAAAAAAAAAAAATTTAAATACGTAATTAACGGTGATATCAACGTTGTGTTGTATTTCAATTACATCTACGTTTTTTTAAAAAAAAAATTAGTACATGTTATTCTAGAGTATTTAGAGATAAGAAAAACCAATGTGTGAAATGAATTTGTCATAGCATGTTATCTCAGTTATACTTTGAAAATCACAGATTAAAAAAAAAAATTCCTTAAGAAATTTATTTTTTGCCGCACTATAACTAACGATTACCACAATTTGCCATGTGCTGTCTTATATTTATTTGATCTATATGATGCTTCAATTGAGTTTTAATTGATTGCTCGTCCCCTTAAATTCCCGTTCAAATTTTATATATGTTTTAACTTAGTTGCTATGGTACTAAATTTTGCATAGCAACAACTCATTTTTACATTAACGTTGTTTTAACAGTATTTTACTTGCGCTAAGTACACAATATTGGGGGTATGTATTAAAATGAGATTCACAATTCTTATGAGATTATTTTTTTTGGTTAGTATGGATACCTTACTTTGCATAGCAGCAACATATTTTCGGTAGTTGTTAGTAATTTAATTACTTTTAATTTTAATTACTAACACTTGTAGTAACTTAATTAATAACAAGTATTAGTAGTCCGGACGGCATATATATTATAACATTAAACTTTTAAATTCAAAATACTTGTTACAATAATTATTTAGATATGGTTTTATTAAACTTAGACATTCGTAATTTTCTCTAAAAAAACAATCTTAGTATTTGAAAACAAAATATTACTCAAGATATATTGAAATTTATTCAGCCAAAATTTGCTGATTTTAAAGACGTTGATTTTAGACATGCTGTTCAACGATTGTTTTACTTGTATACAAAAAAGTGGAAATCTGCAAACTATATTGTCAAAAATTTTGAAAAGAAGTTTGTGAACTAGCTTAATGAATGTTTAATAGTCAGAAAAAAAGAAAATGAACCAACTGCAAGTAGACGTGGTCGAAAACCAGTTGCATTTGATAATAGTTCAAATAAAACTAAAAAACGGCGTGTATCTTGTTTAATTGAATCTCATTCATCCAATGAATTATTTTTTGCTGCTAATAAAAAATTTAAAGATGAATCAATTATTATTGCTGCCAAGAACGTTTTAAATATTTCAAATACAGATAAAGCAACTAAATATTCAGCAGACAAAGCACTGGCTTTAATAATTGATGTAAGTCTGACTAACGTGTAAGGCTAGTTTTGATGGTGCTACTGGCTAAAGCATTTATAAACAAGTTTTATCAGAACCCGAAATTAACAGAGATTTAAAGCGTGAAGAATCATTATTTATTACTTGTCTAGTACCATTGGATTTGACTGGATTTAACAACAGCAACGAAAAGGTGCCTATTTGGAGAAATCAAAAGTCGTCCTCCACAGGCAATTGTAGACCCATAAGATTTGCATACAAAATGGAATCCAAGGAATCTGTGATTGAAGAAGATCAGTACATTAAAAGTGAGATAGAAAGCTTGGGAATGATTTTATTAGAGGTTTGCAGATCTTCTATTGAAGTGAATTGTATTATTGAACTTACAATTATTAATGGGAAGGTTCAAACGATATTATTTTTTTATAATTTTTAGATACAATTTAAAATTGACAATGTTTTCTTGCACTATTTTTTGCTTTTATTATTCCTAAAACATTATAGGTGGTCAAAACAATATAGGTGGGTCAAAAATCCGATAAAATATTCAAATATCAATTTACCACTTTGTAACTAAGGAGAGTATCCGTTAACTAAGCAATATAAGTATCCATAGCAACTGAATTTAAAAAATTATCACTTTTGTAAGAAGTGTGATCTCATATTGGAACTCATGCCAAATTTAGTGAATATAGCACTTATAAAATATCTGCAGATAACAAAAATAGGTTGTTGCTAAGCAAAATAAAGGTATCCATAGCAACGAAATAAAAAAATATTACCTTCATAAAAAGCGCAGA
Organism: Hydra viridissima; assembly: GCF_058129835.1. Lineage (NCBI taxonomy): Eukaryota > Metazoa > Cnidaria > Hydrozoa > Anthoathecata > Hydridae > Hydra > Hydra viridissima. The sequence goes on along the minus strand of NW_028324302.1, from coordinate 8,949,910 downwards.
CATCATATTAGTACTCATACTAATTTTAGTGAATATAGCTCTAATACTAAATTAGTTACGAATTTTGTCCAGTAAAAGTGAATTCTGGCCCACTGTGCATTGTGCCGAAATTACCATACTAGGTCGCTAATTTCGTTATTTTTGAGTATTTTGTAAAACAAACTTTTCATAAAACTTTGTAAGTTTGAAACAATTTTTGAACTATTATTTAATAGATATATCTGCAGGACATCGATATGCATGATTTTTTAACGTTATTAAAGCAACCATTGTCTATAAACAACAAAATAGCTTAATACGTCGAAATTACCCTACTTTACCCTAGATATTCTGATCCATTTTGCCTTCGATGCGATGAAGAGGACCAATAGAATCACAACTGAAAGATCCCCATACCATTATATTGCCACTACCAAATGTTTAACTGCAAACATTAGATACTTAGGAGCAAATCTTTAATCTATTGGACGTCTCGTGTACGTAATACGATTGCTGCCAAACATACAAAACTTTGATTCGTCACTCAATAAGACTTTTGATCATTCTTTTGAAGTCCAATGCAAATGAAGTCCTGAGCGATTATTTAATAATATTAATGGTTTCTTGGCAGGACAATGACCAAACAAATTATGCTGATCTTTTCAGTTATCATTTGCTTTGAAATAAGGAAATTTACTTTAATTCAGTCCCACCACTTCATCACTTAACTAGTTTGTTAGTTTTTTATTTCTTTTTTTTTTTTTTTTTTTTTACAACTTTTCCATAAATTTAGTAATTTTCCCGCAATGGTTTTCAGTAACTACTGAGGTATCCACGATAAACACACACAAAAAATTTCTTTTGATGATTTTTTGATACTGATGTTTTGTAGTTAAACAAATTAGCATGCCATATTTCTCTATTTTTGACCACTCTGCGGGACTTTTCATTAGACAAGTTACATTATTAAAAATTTGATTGCATAAAATCACTGGTATAAATTTAACTGATTACTTTTATTTGCAAATACCATAGATTTCCCTTATTCCGAACAAAATCGTATTTAAAGTTGAATAACTCCACTTTCTTTTTGAATTTCATATTAATTTTTTTTAAATAAACCTAAACTGAATCGAACCATATTAAGCAACAAGTAGATTTATTATAAGAATATTGTTAATTTTAAAATTTTTAAAAGTAAAGTTTTCGTTTGGAATTAGGAACACGTGCTCCATTTATTCCTTTCAGCCTGCACAAAATTGTTATAGGAATGTTACAACACAAAGCGGCTTCTGAATATGACGTCTTATTAATAGTCTCAATGCAGAGTTTAATTTTTCTTTCGCGATCTTCATTTTTTTAAAACTTTGACATTTTTTTTATTATTATCAAAAGTTAAGATCAGCAAGACGTTTAGAAATTCAATAAAAAGGTTAAAAGCGTTTATTAGTTTCCAAGTTAATGTCGTTAAAATACTATTGTTAAATATTGTTGTTAATTACTTGCACGTAAAAACGCTGACTTTTGCAAAAAAATTGCGTTCCAAAATCGGTTAGTCGGTTTTATATTGTTGGTTTTTCAGGGTTTTAAAGTGTTTTGCTTGCAATTAAAAAATTTAATGGTATCAATATATATTTTGAAAATATTTTTTCATATTCTCATTACCCTAGTGTTCCAATTTATTAATCAGTTTTCCTTTTAAAAATCCCACAAAAATAAAAGATGTAACAATAAGTGAACTAAAGCTGTTCGTAATTAGGGATTATTCGGAATTAGGGAAATATACGGTATAACACCAACTCCAAGTTTCGCAGAAGTAGAGGTTTTGAAACACTCCTTTTTTTTTGGTCCTGCAGCAAGCACCTGGTAGTTAAACTTCTATGCTTTATAAGATTAGAGCAAAAAGATTTTTTTCTTCGAAGAAAAAATATTAATCATGCAGGGATACAAGGTTGTAAAAATGTCATCACCACAATACTGCACTTTAAAAGATGGCTTTGTGTGTAAATAAGCTAAACTATGAAATTAATTTAAAAAGCTTTGAAACCATCTTACATCAATTATTTTGAAAGTTTGAAGAATTTCTTTTCACAAGTCTTTAGCATTAAAAAAAAATTAATTAAACATAAAAAAACACGATCATGAAAATCGTTTATTTTATTGCAAAACAAGATTATCGTCTAGGAGTAGTGATTGTTACAGAAAGAAAGAAACTGACGGGACGACCACATGACTAAAGATAATCAAACCATAATTTATTTTTTAAATTTATTTTTTAAATAAATCAAGAAAAAAAGAAAAAAATTATTTCTAATAAACAAAGATTAATTAGGTTACAAAAATCTCCCCGTTAAAAATAAAGGAGAGAAGTTGAATTTATGGGGTTCGTAGGAGCCCTGTAAAACAAAATATATTTATAGGAGAAGAATTGAATTTATGGGGTTCGTAGGAGCCCTGTAAAACAAAATATATTTATAGGAGAAGAATTGAATTTATGGGGTTCGTAGGAGCCCTGTAAAACAAAATATATTTATAGGAGAAGAATTGAATTTATGGGGTTCGTAGGAGCCCTGTAAAACAAAATATTTAGTTTATTCAATTAAGATCTTATTTGTAAGAAAAGCAGCTGTTAAACTGGTTAAACAGTGTTTTTGATTAAAAATTAAAGATGAATAAAATCACAAAGATTGCCCGCAAGAAAATTTACAAGTAGAGGGCAAAATAAATTTTACAATCAGGCAGTATACTAACAATTTATAGATTAAGGCAATGGTGCGATAAGGGTGTTTTGAATTTTACTACTTAAGGTAGTTTTACACTTAGGTAACTTTTCTAAAATGTTAAAATAACAAGCACGTTTGTGAGCATATTCTCTTGAAAGAAATTACATGGAAATCTAGGGGAGAGGAAGCTAAGTGTGCCTTATAATCAGAAGGCAGAGACCAGGCCTATTGTAGATCTTCTGCAGTATGCTTTAAAATTTTTAACAAACAGGACTCAATTTTAAACTTCAATCTTTTCGCAACATTTTCATAATTTCTTTTGTCAGGGGTTTTTACCACATCAAAGTCTAGATCCTAGTTAAGTGATGTTACTTTATAGCCTCAGAGATTTGCACACAATAAAGAGCAAAAACTGGGTTCTATTTTAATGCTTTACCTTTAATTTAGAAAAAAAAAAAAAAGAAAGAAAAAAGAAAAATGGCGACCTTTAAATCAATAATTTATTTATTGTACAAATTATTTTATATAAAACTATACTCATAGGTGAATGTTCTTAGAGTTTGTTCAGCATCTTGTATAAAAACATTTAAATTTTGACAGTAAACAATCCTTAAAAGTGCTCGTTTAATACTCTTTTTTTTCTTACAAACCAAAAAATTAATAACAAGAATCAGAGAAAATCTCTAAAAAGTTCAATTAATTGTGTTGGCCAACAATTGCTGCTGTTGCTCTAACATTTTGGCAGGTACTGCTTCTCTTTTTAAACCTCCATCCCTGAAAATACAAAAAATACCTATTTTTTTTTTGTAAATTTGTTTAAAATAAAAAAAAAAATAGTGAACAAAAAAACGAATATTATTAGATGCACTTGTTTTAAAACCTATGATAGGTTGCCTACGAATATCACGAGTTCGCAGCATTCTAATTACTTTAATTTCTAATTACCTTTTTTTTTAATAGAACCAATAAGCTGTATATTATTTTAAGTAAATAAACTTTATAAGTTTATTTGCACACTTTTAAAGGGAAATAATCAGGACAAAATGAAAACTAACCACGACATGTCGACCAAACCTCCTTGAAGAGCTATATCTTTCTTGACACGATTAGCAAACTGAATGGCATCTTCTCCTTCCTTGAAAGAAAACAAAAAATTTTTTTTGAACCTGAAATTGACTTCTTTGGTTAAAAATTATTAGGCTAATAATTTAGATTTCCAACAACCCAATTCCCACAACCTGATTCATTTAGTTCTAATGCTTCAATTCCAGTTGCGACAGTCACTAATTTTGACGTATAGATACTTAAAACATAGTTCAAATTAAGTTACCAATACAATATAGATAACTGTCGGAAACAGAGTATTTCTATCTCTCTTGAAATTTTATTCAGAACTTTTATTTAAAGAAAACAATAGATGTATTAAAAGACAAATAGAAATAATAATTTTGAAAAACTTACAAGTTTCTCAGCTGCTGGTAAATACCATACATCACAAACAATAGCCCAGCTAGTTACCATATTTACAAGGTACATCAACATAGACTCCTTTGCTGAGTTCCAGAAGGGATTTCCAAAGATGGGATCGTACTAAAAGGTTGGCCGAAAAAAGAATAATATAACTTTATGAGCATCTAGAATAACAAACTTTCTTTGAGTTTACAAGGAAAAAATAGAATCATAAAAAATCAACTTTAATTGCAACAGGATAAATGATTCCACCAACTTCAAAGCTACCCTTCTTAAACATCATGACTGATGTATTGTTAATGCAAGTTCCTAAATTAGAGCTTTACCATTAGTATTATTCATCAAAAATATTCTTTTTCTTTTATCATTAAAAAACAACAACAACAACAAAAAAATTTAGTTACCTTCAGGAAAAATAAGAATGGGATTCTTGTTTGAGTCTTCAACATGTTCACGCATTCTGCAAAGATCATGAAGCTATTATTTAATCAAAATTAAAAAAAAAAAAAAAAAAAATTGTACCTTTATCAAATAAGTAGAACTTATTTTCACTCCTTATGTATTATCTTAAGATTCAGTTTTTTTATAATTATACCTATTAACAACCAAAAGTCTGTCTTTTAGCTCACTGCGCTCAAAGAATATATGATCTTGGGCTTTCAGCAACGATTTTTGGACTGTACCCATAATTCCAGATTGCATTTGACCTATCTAAATCAATGACATAGTGAAATTGTGAAATAATTGCAAAATAACACTTTACTGACTAAACCTAATTTTTTTAAAACAAAAACTCACTAGTGCATAATTTCTATCGCAACCAAGTATAAAAGCATCTATTGGTGATGTATGATTTGCAACGCAAATTCCACCTTCTTTTGCCATATTTTGCCTAAAGGATAATAGATACAATCAAGTAAACAAGATAAATATTTTTTTTTTATAATTCCAATTCTTAATGTTTTTTGATATCCAAAATCAAACTATTTACAACTAAATGACCAAATACTTTAAATGTTTTTTAACTAAATTATATAAATATCATCATAAAGTATAAAAAATAATATAATCATTGTTAAAAATGTTTTAATACTTGATGTTTACCCAATTACTTTTACTAATATGTTGGTGAGCAAATGATTATACATTATCAAAAAACTACAGATAACTGGTTGCTGAAATGGTACGTATTAAGGATGTCCATATTTAAATGGAGAAAAGAAAATTTATCCAATTTCAATACACATAAACTCATTTTGTTCCTTTCTCAATATTTAAGTCTCAAAAAAAGTTCTTTAATCAAGTAATCAAGTTCTTTAATAAAAATTTAAATAGTCAGGGTTTTGCTCATATAGTTTCACAAGTTTCTCTGCTCCACAATCCTTGGAATTTAACTAAAATATTTATAACAAGCAATAGTTTGGTTTTTATACTACCAAGCTACAAGAAGATTATTGAACCATCTCTTAATTTTGGTTTTTATAGTATCAAGATATTGTAATCTCAAATGGTAAAGATTATATATTGCTTGAAGATTCTCTTGTTTAGAAATGAATTTACACTGACTGCTATTAAGAGGAAAAATTTGTTAGAACTTTGCAATTTTGCTGTTCATGCCTTAGTGAATGAAAAAAAATTCCAATTTTTTTAGGAAATGTAAACCAAACTCTTGCAAAGGTACCCTGCTGATAAAGGTAGCCTTAGGTAGCTAGTTGATTGAAAAGCTTGATAACTGCAATAATTATATGGAATGTATTGTTTTATGTTTTCGCAATTTGACTGATTCACTCAAAACTATTTTTTTTGAAATAATTACTCATTTGTGTGCATTTAACATCTGCATATCATTGACGCTGCAATGATCTCCACAACTAGACTTGGAGATATTAAGATTCATTTAATCAGCAGATAATTTAAAAATCATTATTAAACATAACCACCCAAGTATATTAACTAAAACTATAACAGAATATTAACATAATTACCTATTATGAAATTTGATAACAATAGATAAGCCTCTAGAAATGATACGAAAAGATAGCAATGTGGCCCATTTACACAACCACTGACGAATACTGAAAAATAAAGTGCTTTTCATTCTCAATCTAAAGTCCAGAGCTGTAAAAAAAGCTTTCATTTTAATGTGTTTGTAATCAGAATGGTTTATCATTCAAAATGAACGTTAAACTTCTTTAATCATAGCATATTTAAAAACATTCAAGTTAAAACTTCAAAACTTAGCCATTTCTGAACTATACAACAAAATAAATCAGTTATAATGTGCACTTACTCTTGATTAGGCACAAGAGGAAGAAGTGCCATTGATAGAAGAAGAAATCCAAGACCAATACACAAAATAGTTACTCTGTAAGAAATCGTTGTTTTTTTACAAATTATATTTTTCACAAAAGAAATGGTATTTAATAAAAATTTAGGAATCGATTAACTAAATTTATCAACAATACCTTACTGGTAAAAAGAGGAGGTATCTCACTAAAAATCCTAGCAACCAGATCACTGTCAACCTAAAGCTATAACAAATACAGTCTGTGTTAGTTTTTTAAGCAAAAATATATAACACATATTAACTTACAATGGCTGAAAACTAATGATTAACCAAGAAATATTTGATTATTTCTTATGATAACATCAAGTTCCTCTGCAGGTTTTTATGTTGTGCTGATTTTTTGAACTCTCATTTTCTGTTAAATCCAGGGGAAAAAAAAAAATTTATCTTCTTGTTTTCTTATGCAAGAACATTTGTAAAAAAAAAAAAAAAAAAAAAAAAAAATCACTAATGAATGCCTCAATCTAAAGTTTGAATTTTATCAACATCTTTAGATCTTTACTTAGATCAGAAGGCTTTTATAAGTTTTGAATGCCACCAAATAGCAGTAGCTTAAAAATCTTATTCGAATTCTAACTAATTATATTTTAAAACTTTAGTTTTAGTTAACTGGTTGTAACTCTAAATAATTCCCATCAGTGATCCATTAGTATGCAGTAAAGTATTTAATAAAAAAAATTTTTAGTGTCATATTTAAAAAATCACCTTATAAACTGTACAGAAGAGTAATTTATATTTGTACGACTTAACAGATTCCAAGATGGTAACTCTAAATAAATGTATAAACTAATAAAATTAACACATAAAGCTAACATTCATGAAATCGAACACCATGAATACAATATATAATTACAATAAAAGCTGCACCTGCTGCATCAAATCTTTTTGTGACTTCATCTTCTATAATATGCTAAGATATTACAAAATATTATAATCAGCTACAGTTCACAAAAAGAACATAAAAAATTTCTTGTGCTCATTTACCTCAATCCCACACTTTAAAAATACACAAACATCTGTAAGTTGAAAATGTCTATCAAGTGTTTCAAATGGGACATTAGATGGAACAGGACTTTTTGGAGTTTCTGGCTCATGATCTATAATGCCTATTGAGTAAAAAATTCAATATTAATTTAAAAAAAAAAAAAAAAATCTAAATAACTAGAATATCAAACTACTTTTTTAAGAAAACAATTTAATGTTTGAGAAAAGTTGTATCAAATTCATCCATCTACTACTCATCATACTTTAAAATTTTTGTTTCTATACCAGAGAGAAAGGAAAATTAAAATAACTCATGAAATTTATTCTTACCACTAGCAGCCTCATTGAGAACATTTTTTGCAGTTTGCTTCTTTCTACCATACTTAACAAATAAAATTTATCAGGAAATTTTAAGAAAAAAACAAAATAATTCTAATTGCAGAAGTGTCCATAAACCATACTACTTTAATTTATTTTTAATAAGTAAATTAAAGCTGTATGTTTTATGATTACTTCTGAAATTAGAATTGCTTTGTTGTAAAAAGATATTTTAAAGTTTAGAATAAGGTTTATTCTAAAATTTGATTTTTTAACTTTTTGTTACCTTAATAGTTATAGTTTTTTTTTATTTTTATTTTTCAGAAAGCTAATTTTTTTATTCTAGAGTTTATTCTAACTGCAAAAATAACAAAAAAATTTAACACAAAAGTGACAAAAAAAGATTTTCTCTCTCACTGATTTGTTTTATTTTTATCTAAAGATTTCAGTTACCAAAAAAAAATAAAAAAATTTAGTTTTTACTGTTTGTCTCTTTAAATCTCACATTTATTAAACATTTTACAACAATAACAAGAAACTTTCAAATTTTTGTTTTCCATTTTATAAATTAGCTTTTCATTTAAAAAAAATCAGAAAAGGAAAATTTATTGCAAAATTTTAAAATCCACAAGGATTTTAAAATTTTGCAATAAGTTTTTCAATCCATAAATTGGCAAGAAAAAATATTTCATTAACAAATACATTATTCTTAAAGGGGTAATATACCAAGTTATTTAAGAACTTTTCCAAAAAAATATTTACACTTACCAACTTCTTATAAAACACATGAAAATTTTACAAATAAGATTATCATATATCTTCAAAGCTTAATTGAGAAATAAAAAAAACTTTTTTTAAACATGAAATCTAATAGATTTCATGTTTAAAAAAAGTTTTTGAAAACTTTTTTTAAACATGAAATCTATTAGATTTCATGTTTAAAAAAAGTTTTCAAAACAGAAAGTAACATACACCAGAATTCTTAATAATTCTCAAGAGCTACCTAAGAAAAACTACCTACCTCAAATAATTTTAAAAGAAAGTATATGTAGAGTTTTTGAAAGCCAAGAGATATATTAAATGAAGCTGGAATTATAAACAATATGAAAATGGATAAGATGTAGTAATAAGCCAAGTGGAAGTATGTAATTAATTCCATTGTTTCTTTTCATCAAAATTTTTATTTGACTAATTTCTAAAGAAAAAAGAATGTCAAGTATTTACTTCAGAACCAAATTTGGTTCTCTCTAAAACATATATAGATTTAAAACATTTAAAAAATTTAGAATGTACAATCCAATAAATGATGCTTTGTATTGTCCATGCAATACAAAGCATTTGCCAGGTTTATTTTATTAGCTCAAATGGAGTTTAATAATGGTTTTGAAACCAAAATCCTAATTATTTTTCATGTATATGCTAATATAATATAACTTTTGTTTTTTCAAGATACCGTTAATAAAAAATGTTAAAAATAGTTAAAACCTTTTTTGAAATAAAAGCTTTAAATCAAAATTGATAAAAAAAAAACAAAAACATTACAATAAAATTTTCTATAATATAGTTATACAATGTTATAGAGTGCTTTATTAATTAAAGAGAATATTTATCACCTGCTAAAAAAAATGATTGGAAAAAAATAAAATTAAAAATTATCTACAATAACATTTTAAAAAGAGAGTGCCTTCCCACTGTATGAATGACAATCGCATAAAATCAATTATGATTTTACAATTTTTTTTCCAGCTTGTAAATTGTGATTTGAAAAACAGAATTTAAATAGAGCCTAATTGTACTCTCATGGAAATAGTAAATAAATAAAAATAATGATAAGTTTTACTACCATTTAGCTATTTATTACTTGAAATAAAAAATTTAAAAAAAAAAAAATCATTTCATATGAAAAACATTAAAATATAAACTAATAAACTGTTTGGTAATAAATTCTAAACTATGGTTTTTACACTGGATAACCAATCCATGATATTTTTAAAACCAACTTTATTTACGCAACTGCATTCAACAACACTAAAATCTCCACTAGCATACTTTTTAATTTCTTTAATTCTTAAAATTTTTTCAATCTCTGTCAAGGAAAATATTGAATGCAAGTCTAGTTTATTCAACAACAATAATACAGGTTTCTTTTTTAAGAGCTCATTTGATAACACACTTAACAGAAGCATACATGATGCAGATAATTGAAATTGGTTAGCAACATCAATTAAAAAAATTACTCCACAAGTGCTGCTAAAATAATTTTTCCAAATAGGAGCCATTACCCCACCTACTTCACGTAATTCATACTCTTGTTTATTAAAATGTATTTTTACCAGGTTGCTACCAACTGTCTGAATAGTAGATGGAATATCATCAAATATAGCATCAAAATCCAAACTTAGAGTTTTCAATCTCTTTAATAAAAGAGATTTACCTGACCCTTCAGGTCCAAGAACCAATATATTTGTTGTCATTTACCATGAAGCAAACAAAATCTAGAGTATAAAACTTTTCCAAAATTAATATAACAGTAACATGCTATGACTAGAGTATGTACAAATTGTGTGCTGTAATAAGGAGCAAGTATTAGGCAAAACTAGCACCAGTTTTAGTAACAATAAATATTTTTTCACATAGTAAAAATAATAAAATTAAAAATGCGATATGATGTTACATATATCTAATTTAATTCTAGTAAACAATTCTAATAAAAATAGTTACATCTTTTAACTTTTAAACTCAAGATTATTAAAAAAAACCAATGTGCATAAATTCAGTGGCGTACCTAGGGTAAATAGCGCCTGGGGCAAACACCGATCTCGCGCCCCTCTTCCCCCACATAAAGTTCTTAATTACAATTTTTTAATAAATGATGACACAAACTTTATTTTATATAATATATTTATTTTATATGATATATTGTTTCTTAATTTATTTTATATAATTCTCGCTTATTGTATCGCAACCAAGCCTCTTTTGCGCCCCTTTCAGGCTGGCGCCCATGGCACGTGCCCTGCCTGCCCTACCCTAGATACGCCACTGCATAAATTATTTATTATAGTACTCTTAATAAGCGCTTTAACTTCGTCATAGAAAAAAGCCAAACAAATAACAAAATACTATTAAAGTAACTGGAAAAAGATTTTGAATAACCACTAGGTTCGAAAACTGTTTAATACCTCTTAAAGACCACTGAAAGAAAATTGGTCCCAATTATCCGGCTTTAAGATCCTAAATATGAGGAAGTATTACTACAATTTACAACCCTACAAAAACTTTGAACTGAAGAACAAACTTTTCTTAGACCAATGCAAAACACTAAAAATGTAATAAACTGGTTTAAAGATATTATAACGCAAACACTTTCTTACGTTTTGGCATCAAAGACTTTTATCCATTGATTAAAGTAAACCGAAAAAATGTAATTAGTTTTACTGAGCAATGCATAATAATTAAAAATTGAATATAAATTGATGGTAGGGAATGCAAGGAACGGTGTGATTTATTATTAAGATACTGTGCGGGTTTTCGATGCCGGAAAAGTTAGTAATCTTCCTGCATTCCCGATATTGAACATAAAATTTGCTTTCTTCATAATGATTCATTTTGATTTCTAAATATTTTAAATGATAAAACTGTAATGTATCTCAGAACTTGTAAGAACCACTTTAATTACACAGGTCAACAAAAAAAAAAATTTACTGGTGTCCAAAATATTTTAATGAATTTGGGGTATTTTTGGGGTGCTGATTCTGAATATGCTATCAGTTTTGCCAGATTGGCTCAAGTTTTTGATATTTTTGGTATCTTATTTATAGCACTTGTTGGTAAATGCGACGCATCATCTCATTAATTTCTTGGGATTAGTACTTGAACTGAGCAGTTCTCAATATAGTTTTTTGTTAATTAGTATTCTAAAAGTTTGTTCATAGCTTGATTTTTGCACTAACTTTATGTTGTTGTCTGTTTTCCAGTGAAAAGCATGAACTCATCAAGAAGAAGTTGTCTTAACGATCCAGACTCATTCTGTTACATTTGTGGTGAATATACACTGCAAAAACATAGAAGAAACATAACAGACTTCATAAAAAAAGTGTATTTGGCCTATTTTGGGGTTATGCTTGGGGACCAAGACAAGTCTTGGGCACCACACATAGTGTGCAAAGCATGTTGTAGTTGCGTCATTGTGTAATTAATTGCGCACAATGAATATGTAGTTCAATGACTATATATGGCTCGTTGTGCATAATTCATTGTGCACGATGAATTAAGAAATGATATTTAAATTGTAAAAGCGAATGAACGTCAGGATGAAATACATAACGTATATAAAATGTAGTCGTCTTAATATTACACATGTATCGAATTATTACGAAAATGAAGCAAAGGACAAAGAAAAAGCTTCAAATTTGGTGTTCCAATAGTGTGGAGAGAGCAAAAAAATCATCATGATGACTGTTATTTCTGTGCAGTGCAAGTGCAAGGATTCAATAAGCATAAGAAACAAAAATGGGAGTATCCTAACATGGAATCTGCAAGAAGGCCTGTCCCTCATTGTGAAGATGTGCCTGTACCTGTGTTTACCATGTTACCTGACCTTCCCCCACCTGATGATGATGAAATGCAGGGTATGGAGCTAAGCATTAGTTCTGGAAGTGAACCAGAATATGAAGGAAGTTTCAGAACACCTACGCAATTTACCCAAGGAGAGCTCAACGATCTAATAAGAGACCTCAACCTCTCAAAAAGTGCATCTGAACTTTTAGCTTCAAGGCTAAGTGAAAAAATTGTCTGACACCTGGAACTAAAATTACATCTTACAGGACAAGAGAAGAAGTACTTCTTCAATTTTTCTGTGAAGATGACCTACTTGTATATTGTAAGGATATTCCTGGCCTGATGCTGCAAATGGGTTTACAAGTATATCGTCCTGAAGACTGGAGGCTTTTCATAGATAGCTCTAAAAGGAGTTTGAAATGTGTTTTGTTGAACAATGGCAATCAGTGTGCATCTCTTCCAGTAGCTCACTCAACTAAACTTGCAGAACAATACAAAAATGTCAAAATGGTCTTGGAGAAACTGTGCTACCATGAACATTCGTGGCTGATATGTGTTGATTTAAAAATGGTCAACTTTTTACTTGGACAGCAAAGTGGATACACAATCCTTGCTTCATCTGCATGTGGGATAGTAGAGCAAAACATCAGCACTGGGAGAAACTGAATTGGCCTCCAAAGGACACCTTGACAGTAGGAGCATCAAACATAGTGAAAGAATCTTTGGTGGACAGGGAAAAAATCATTCTACCACCACATCACATAAAGTTAGGATTAATGAAGCAGTTCGTAAAGGCATTAGACAAAGATGTTAATTGCTTCATGTACATCTGCAGATCTTTCCCTGGTCTTAGTAGCGAAAAATTGAAGGCAGGAATCTTTGATGGTCCTCAAACTCGGAAACTCATTAAAGATTCAAATTTTCCTAAGGAAATGAATGACATTGAAGCTGCTGCATGTTTTAGTTTTGTGTTGGTAGTGAAGAACTTCTTGGGAAATAAAAAGGCAGACAATTATGAAGAACTGGTACAAAATATGCTATTGAGATTTAGAAATCTGGGTGTACACATGAGCATTAAATTGCATTATCTTCACAGTCACTTGGACAGATTTCCAGAAAACCTTGAAGATTTTAGCGAAGAACAAGGGGAGAGATTTCATCAGGATATTATGGTGATGGAGGAAAGGTACCAAGGCAGATGGGACAGACATATGATGGCTGATTACTGCTAGAATCTACAGCGTGACTGCCCGAATAGCTCACATAGAAGAAAATCATATAAAAAGCGCTTTTCCAGCAATTAAATGTCTCCTATCTTTCATGTCTTGTTCATTTTTGAAGATTACTTTCTAAAACTAGTTAAAATAAACTAAAATCAACATTTACTTTGTTAAATTTATTGTATTCATGACAATATCAATAAAGTTAATGCGCGTGTAGCAAATTACGTCTTTTTTTTTACACATTTCATGAAAAAAACTCAAAAACTTGAGCCAATCTGGCAAAACTGATGACATATTCAGAATCAGCACCCCAAAGTTACCCTAAATTCGTTGAAATATCTTTGGCCCCAAAAATGCTGTTGACCTGTGTTATCAACACATGATCTTCTATTACATCATTATTTCTCTTAATTTTGTTAGTTATCTGTTGGTACTTGGTGAAAATAGATCATTGGGAGAGAAAAAAAAGTTTGCTTTAATTCTCAGAGTTTTTTTATTTAGATTTAGATAACATATACAAAATATAAAAATGAAGAACAAAATAAGGATTGAAAAATGAGCCACAATTTACACGTAAGAAAAAGTGTATTTAGGGATTGATATTGTAAAACAATTACATACGTCATCAGCTTTAAAAATGATTACATACGTCATCAACTTTTGAAATGATTACGTACGTATTTTCGCGAAATTTTACGAAAAAAAAAATCAAAAGCATTGCTAAATTTGTTATACAACTTTGTTGTTGTTTAAAAGTAAAAAATTTCGTGATTTTTGAATCTTAAGGACAATTTAATAGTATGATTATTTTTTATGTTTTCACGAAATTTCACGAAAACTTTTAAACTTCAGTAAATTGTTCATTTTTTGAATAATAAAATTTTTGCATATACAACAAAGGAAGCATAAAAATTTAGAAAGATTTACAACTTCTTGCGCTAGAGTTGCAAGATTTATAGTTCATTAACAGCTATAAATCTTGCAGATCTAGATTTGCAAGAAACATATAATAATATATGTAATATACATATAATTAAATAATATATATACTTTAATATATATATAATATATATTTATAAATATATATATTATAATGAGATTTTTACAATTTTAAGGGAATAATTAAGGGAATTAAAATGAAATATGAAATATAAAAAAATATTTAAAATTGGACATTGATCAATTTTTTATAAGCAATAAATTGTTACAGTTTATAAAACTTATTCAAAGAAAATGGAATTTGCATGTTACACAACAAGAATTTTCAAAACAACATGTATGAAAATTTTCAAGAGGAAAAAACAAAAAGAAGAAAGACCATCACATAAACTGCAGGAAAAACATATGAACATTATGCAAGCTGCAAAGTGCTTTCTGCAGAAAATAGGTAGTATTGCTCGATTCTGATTCAGATGGAACTTGCTTTACTATTAATTGATACTCACTGATAAAAGCATTTGCTACCTTATGGTTTGACTAAGCTACACTACCAAACACTAAAAAACGAAAGTATTGCAACTTGGTGTAACTTTTATCTAACAGTTTAAAACAATGGATTCTTGCTATCATTTAGCCTGTAAGTTGAACATTATTAAGTAAAAAAAGGCATACATAAAGGTTTCAAAAATTTTATGTCTAATCATCAATATATCTAGATCTAAAGACTCATAGATTTCCAAACTGCATGGTAAAAATCAATAAATTTGGAAATAATTTGTTCGATGCCAGAAAAGCTTTTTAATTTTGTTGAAATGTAGCAGTTCCAGAAATGCATTAGATTGTTTACTTTTATTGCTACTAAAAATTTTTGTTTTTTTTTCTTTTGGAAAATGACAAATTTCTTCAACTTTTGGTGTTGAAAATTTTTTAAATATTCCTTTTGTGATAGCTGTTACAGGGTGCGGCAGCGATTTGCGAACTAATTTTTAGCCTTGTAAAATGTGTCTTAAACTACATTTTACAAAGTGAAAAAACGAGTAGGATTGAGAATGATAAGGAAGCTCATTTGATGAAGCACCAGAGGTATTTACAAGCAGTGAATTGTAAAAATTTCGTTTAGGACATAGATATTCTCACTTAACTCTTTTTAAAATCAAAAATGAAAATTTATAACTCAAAAAAATATAGTTTCTCTCTCTCTTTTTTTTTTTTATAAAGAACTTTAAAAACTTCCTCTTTATTTTAACTTGGTAAGATTTAATACATGTATCAATTTTCACGTATATTAATTTTGCAAGAAACTCATTTCATTTTTATTTATTGTAAATGAAAGCTTTATCTATTTCACTAACTTTATTCGAGGTATATGACAAAAGTGATTTAAAGGGGACCATTACCAAAGTTACCCTTACCCTTTTATTTACAAATACTTTTTTGCTGTAAGTTCCATGAACAAGAGGTAAAATATTTTTGTTGTAAATTCCATGGACAAGAGGTAAAAATTTTAGATTTCAATTATTTGCTTCGGAAAAAATTTCTTTTTTAAAATTCGCAGATTTTTAATTGCGATATCTTTAGAAATTTATATCGAACCACCTCTCACACTTTTAAAAACTAATGAGGTTGGAGAATTCAGCAAAAAAACTATAAAAAGTGATAAAAATGAAAAAAAGTTAAAACGCATTAGGAGACTTAAATTCAAACTTTAATCCATAAAGTTTTTTTTTGCGATTAACACACATGGTCTCTACAATTTATTTACTGAAAATATATTTAAATTCAAAGATAGCATCTAACCCTAAAAAAAGTTGATTATTGTTTTAGAATCATTCAGCTTTCAGAATGAATATGAGAAAGAGGTTGTATGAATAAGAGATTGTATGAGAAAAAGATTGTATGAGAAAAAAGTTGTATGAGAAAAATGTTGCATGAGAAAGAGGTTGTATGAACTTTGGTTCAAAATGTAAACGAGGTTTGCAGACTTCGAGATCTGCTTCTTTTAAATACTTTCCGTCATATTCTGGTATATTGAAAAAAAAGGTGCAAAAAGTTCATTAAAAAAACCCTAACTTTGGTAGTAATCTTTTTTGACATTTTCATCGGCCAAATCAGACAAAACGTTCTTCGCAGAATATTCATAATTAGTTATAGCGGAAGATATATGCGCTTGCATAAAAAGATGAATATTTGTTAAATTAAATGAATTACATCAAAATTTTAAAAAACATGAAACAAAAATTTAAGTTCTAACTTTTGTTCCTCGTTACGAAAGTGGTGGATCCTCGCTATGAAAGTGGTGGACTCTTTCCCTGCTAGCAAGTTTTTGACACAAAATCTATACTCTGTTCAGAGCTTTTTTAGTGAAAGAAAGAAATCTAATTAAGTTAATAATCTACAACAGTTTTCTGTTATAATCTATTCTTTTTTAAATACAAACTTACATTTTCTGTCAAAAATG
Organism: Hydra viridissima; assembly: GCF_058129835.1. Taxonomy (NCBI): domain Eukaryota; kingdom Metazoa; phylum Cnidaria; class Hydrozoa; order Anthoathecata; family Hydridae; genus Hydra; species Hydra viridissima. The sequence continues at coordinate 8,932,912 of NW_028324302.1, read as the reverse complement.
CTTCGATATATTCTTCATTGCGAAAATTTTGAAACTAAAATGTTAATTTATGTTTTAGGTAAAAATAAAAATAACACAATTTTTGCAATAATGTTACAGGTTAAAAAAGTCAGTGACTCAAATACTATTTTTTCTCACGTATTTTATTAAAAAAACAATTGTTTTTTACATCAAAGACATTAATGAAATATTTAAATATATGTTAGTAAAAATGGGAGAGCAAAAAAAACCACACAATTTTTGTAGGTGTAGTTTTTTGCTCTCATGTTTATTCATTTCTATAAAATCTTTATCCAATATTTTTTTAATCTAACAGTAGTTACACTCACATTTGCTATTACATTTAAATCTATCAGTGGTTACACTCACATATGCTATATATTTACCGACGATAATCAACTTTAATCGTCTTTTAAACTTTTTTCAGGCCATAATTTTAATTTTTTTTAATTGAAAAAGTACGAGTGACGCATTAACGGATCTTTCTTGAAAGAGGTGAATATAAAAGTACTATGGTTGCTTTGTAAAGATTTTGATTTTTTTAAGTTCAATTAAAGTAAAAATGGGTTTTTTAAAATGAAAAAATAACCTCGTTACTGATATATTTTACGAAAGCTAATTCAAAACCATCATAAAAAATTTTGACATCCGAGCAACTAAATTATTTATGGTTTCAAATGAAGTATTGTTATGGTTTCAAATGAAGTATTGTTATGATAATTTTTATGGAATTTTTCCTCCAGCGTATTACCTAGAAATTCAATTGGATTGAGATCAAGGTGTTGTGTTGTGGAGACCACAGGGTGTTGTGTTGTGGAGACCACATGCTCTTCAAAACATTTTTACTTGCTTTTTGTTCTAAATAACCACCGTATAATTTATGAATTCAGTACCATCGTAATTCATAAATTAAACGGTACCATCGCTACCGATCTGAAGCTGGATTTTTGTTTCAGAATTCTATTGCAATCCTCTTTTCTGTGTTATATACAAGGCGAAATTCTGAAGATGCTCTGTTTTGTTTGCTGATTATAACAATAAACTGCTCTTCTCTAATTAATGTAGCTTTTGGCCTTCCTGACAGAGGAAGATCTTGATGATTAACATTACTAGTGTATCTCTATATTACACGATGAACTCAAGTCTTTGTATTAGCAGCACGTTTAGATTTTTTTCTATTGTGTAATGTTAAAATAGTTGATCATTCTTTAAAAATAGTTTGCCAAATCTTACACATTTTTGGGAAGTTATTATTTTAAAGAAATCCAAAACTACTATGACGTTTATCTTTAATGAACTGCATTAATCTTTATTTGTGTATCCCTAAGCGATCACATTAATGAAATTAGCCATACTTACATATTTAATTTTTTTTTTTTTTGAAACGAAAGGAATGGTTTTTCTTAATCATAGAAAATTGTATCAGTTACCAAAATACTTTTACTTTCAATAAAATACCGCTTTTTGTAAATTTTATATTTACACATATCTCAAGTTGACTTTTGTCTGGCATTGTACATAAAAGGATAACACAACAAATAACACAACAAATAATGCAATTTTATTTAAACACCTAATAATAACAAAAATTGTTCAGCAGTCTGATTTTCGACTAAAATATACAAATAAAGTTATTCAAATGTTTTCTCTTCTTTGTGATTCAGGTTCATTAATTTTGCTAATAAGTCCAGGTAATTTGAATATTTTTTCTCTTCCTCAAAATCTTTCGCACTTTCATTCTTTAACTCTTCATCGTCAGAAAAATTCAAAAGGTCAGACATTTCACTTTCGGCTAAAGCAAACTTTGGGTTTCTGTTCTTTTGTAGCCATGCAATATTTTGCGCTTTATTGTACTAAATGTAAAAAGACAAAAAGTATTTAACTAAATAGAAGATTGTAAAGTTTTGTAAAAATATAAACGTTATTTCATGCTTCACAAAAATGTTTTTTTAAAGATAATTTTTGAAGAAGATCTGATACACTCACGGGTACAGTCAAAATTGTAAACAAAAGTTTAATTAATTTTTTTCAATTTTCATTTTATTTAAATAAGAGTTTCAAAGAATTAAAAAAAAAAAGATTTTTGAAACCAACCTGAATGGACTTTTTGCATCCTCTCCATCTTAAACCACACGTTTCTTGGGAAGACACATAAGAGCTGAAGAACACTGTCACTACACTTAAGACGAGAAATATAGCACAGAGATTGGTATTCATATTTCACAAAAAGATTTTTATTTGACTCGGTGAACTGTTTCAGCGTGTCGTGTTAGTGGTCTATTCGTTTGATATGTTGGATATTTAAAGATTTAGCCCAAGAAAAGGCGGACATAGAAATTTTAGACGAGCACCTTCAGAAATAAATTAATTAGTTACTCCTACTAAATTAAACTAAATTAGTGTTTCGTAGTTTAACTTTGTTTTTGTATGATTTTTTAACTTTGTTTTTGTATTTTTTGTTTGAACTAATTGATGCTTGAGAAAAAAGGCATCGGTGTTAATTTATATTCCTTTTTTTCTTTGTAGATTTTAGGTGTAAGATTAGAGAGTATGAGCAGATGGTTCACATACGCAAAAGTAAAGCAAAAAATTCGTTTATCGCGCGAGGAAATTAAAGAAAAGTTTGCTTTATGTCAACAAATCTGCTTTGTAACTTCCACCAGATGGTCCAAACTAAAAATATCCGTTCTGCGACAGACTTACTATTTAGCTCTCATGACTATTTGACGCAACGTGTTGTTTGCAAACGTTCTATAAGTAAAACATAAAAGAGAATTACTTTTCAAAAATGAAAAGCATAAAAAATTAGTCAGATATCAACATAAACACAATCCAACTATCAAACAGTAGCTATGTTAAGCTTGAAACTTCCGATAGAGGGCGTTTCCACCAAATAATTAATAGATTTAATTAGCATGTTACATATTTAAAGTTGTTAAACTGCCGGTACCGGTAGTTGAATTTAGAAATAAAAGAGCTGCGATGGATTCATTTCAAGTGCGGCTTCAAGTAAATGAAAACGAATTAAAAAAAGATTTAACAAATAGATTCAATGCAGTTGGGTGTGATGTTTACGAAAATTTATCCTGCTAGTTAATAGAAATTCGCTTTTTAGATGTACCTGTAAATAAATAAATTCATATTAACGCAAAACATTTTTTTAAATTTGCATCAAGGAGGCCATGATTGTTTATAATTTTCCGACGACTTCCTACAAAGATATGTAATTTATAAACATATTATAATATAAATAACTTTTCGCATGATTTTAACTGATATTTAATATAAATCCATTGATATATTCTAACTTTCCTTCTTTTTTTTTTCTTGTTTTTTATCTTTGGCGTTTTTTTTTTCTGGCTCTTTTTGAAAGAATTTTAAAATAAGAAAAACTTTGTGAACAATTTTTTAAAAGTTATTACAAACATAGTAGGGAATTTAGACAATATTTATAGCAAAACAATTTTTTTTTTTTAATTTTAAATGGATAACAATCCCTTTTCAAAAAGTGTTTCAACTCTGAAGCATATTTAGTTTAAAAAATATGGTAAAATTTCAAAATTTTCAACACTTAAGCTTTTAAGAAATATTTCTTTAAAATTTTGTCGTTAAATTTCGGCACTGAAAAATGAAAAAAAAAACACAAAGCGTTTCTTGATTCTCATTTCAGCGTCTTAATTAATTAAATATTTTTGGGAAAAATTTATAATAAAAACTAAGCTATATTTTAAAAAAGTTTCAACGCGTAAAAGAATGTATAAAACTAGTTGAGCGAAACGGTAGCTTTAAAAACGAAAGTTTCAAAAACATAAGGAAATTTCTACAAATCATCACTTAGAAAACAAAAATCCCACCCTATTTAACCATGAAAAAATATTTAAAGACTTATGTACACAATAAACAGTTGTAGAACCTATTTTTAATTTTATTTTAATTTGGGGACGAAAGAGTTGTCTAAGTTTACTTGTATTTAAAAAAAAAAGAAGCATTTAAAAGCGAAAAACAAAAAACTATTCAAAAGTAGAAACCCGTCCTCACATAAATATTGTGATTTTTTTCTAAAAAAAAATAACAACATCAAAACTTATATAAACTTTATTGATTTTCATGGTTTTTAATTCTTTGACACCGACATAAAATCATTTCTGGCGTTTTTTGAACGATGATTTTCAAAAACAAGCGTTTATTTTTCGTAATAAAATATCACGTGATAAACTCCTTGTTACCAGTGCAAACGATTGTCGAACAAATGAACTTAAATTATTCTACATTTTCCACCTTTTTAGTGTAGTTATAGTCTAAAGTCAAACCTTACAACCCCACGACACGTTAAGATCCTTTCAAACAAGAGGGTTCAACAAACTATCCTAACGGATCATTAAGCTATTTGTGTTATCGAGGAAATATTTGTGTTATCGAGGAAATATTTCTCAAGTTTAAAAGTTTGACAAGCAGAAATTTTAAGATTTGAATATTCGAATATCTAACTATCGACTTTACAAAAGTATTTACTTTAGCACGCAAATAATTTTTTAATAACACGAATTTTATCTTATTAACACGACACGAATGAGAGGTAGAATATACATATTCTATCATTTTTATCATTTCCATCATTTTTACATTGTTATTTTGAAACTTAACTTCACACATTTTTCACCATTGTTGATTTTCTAATTATCAGAGGGTTTTCATTTGTTAAATACATTTGCAAGTTAAAAGCAATTTGCAAGTTCAAACACTTCTGAAATCAAATGGAATATTTATAGCAACCGATAAAATTAGAGTTTTGAATACTTATATGAGAACTACCTAACATTATTACAACTCAATTATAATCATTTTTAAAAAAAAAATCACATCCTAGGCCTTTATTACAAAGTGATTCTTTTGAATTGAGCGTTGCAAAACTATTACTTGTGATAATTGCTTCCTTTTTTGTAAAAAAAAAAGGTTTTTACATGAAAGTAAGATTATTTAAAAACAGTCTTAAAGTTTGATTATCTCGTTTACTCTCTAACTTCTAATAATCTTAAAGGTTGATTATCTCGTTTACTCTCTAACTTCTAAATAAACTTAAAGGTTGATTATCTCGTTTACTCTCTAACTTCTAACAAACTTAAAGGTTGATTATCATTTTTTAATGTCTAAATTACCTCCCAACAAGTATCCATACAAATGCTTTACTACATGGTGAATCTCCGTAATTAAGATTTTTAAAATAAGAAGTGTTTTTTTTTTACTTTTAAAGAACACCTTAAAAATCATCTTTTGAAATCCTTACTTTCAAAGTACTTCCTACTGATGTTTCCTATCTATTCTCTAAAGTCATAATTGAAATCTACTCAAGATATTTTTCACGTTTTTTTACTAAAGTTAGGCAAACAAACCTGTTTCTGTCAAATATTTTTTTATCGACATATTTCTACAAACTCATATTTAGCGGTAATTTGCTACATCCGTCAGATTTTATTTAAAAAAAAAGAACATGTTACAGAGGTTATAAAACTACAAAATCGTTAAGATCGCGAATATTTTGTTTTAATAAGAATGCTACAAAACACAAGTGATTGCAAATAGTAGTTCAATAATAAAACGCAATGGCCTAAATAAGATAAAGAAAATACAAAAAAAAAAAAAAAAAAAAAACATTAGAGAGAAATCAGTCAAAAAATAAAAGTAGAATTTCACAAAAGTTATACAGTAACATCCAGAGCACAGACTTTTAAAAAAGATAAAAATAGGTAAAACAAAAAAATATAGTGCATTTACACACACACAAATAAAAAATTATAAGATGCGCATATTGTGTTTAAGAAAAAAAAATAGAGGTTAAGAATGAAGATAAGCGTAACTATTTAGGTAAAAATGATAAAGTGACTTTAAAAACAGATTCTTGAATCTAAGGATAAAATCTTTTTTACAGGATGTTCGGGAGGATGCTGCAAGAAAGGATCACTGGTACGTAATGGAATTAACCTTAGTGGGATAGTTAGGTTGTTATAAGTGACTGATTTTAAGTTTATGGCTACAAGTTGTCCAATTTCTATACTGGTTACGAAATATGGTTAGAAGAAAACCATGTTGTTGATGCCAGACAAATGAAACCAGACAGTTTAAGATCTGGTTTAAGTCATAGAAAACGAAGATTTTCACATATAAAATATAAATGTCACAAGCAAAACCTTTTGAGCAAAAATGAATTATTCGCATTACTATTTTAAAGTAAAACGATTTTAGAAAGACAGACGGTTTTAGATTGTCCCCAAACTTGACATGCATATTGTAAATGTGACCCGTTGATATTTCAAAGTTAATTAAATGTCAAATTTTTGCTGACATGCCGTCGGAACGGCTTTATTTGAGAACAAGGTCTTTTAAATATGTTTTGAATGAAAGTTTCTCATTAAAACATGAAGTTTACTTTAAGTTTAGTTAAGTTAGTTTAGTTAAGTTTAGACAAATACAGTTTTGACCATTTATTTCAATCTTCAAGTATTTTGGAAGATTCTTGTTTTCTTAGTAAAGCTAGGGTCTTGGTCTTAGATATTTCTTTTTTTTTTTTTTTTAATATTTAATAAAGTGTCATTTTCTTGAATCTATTGAACAAGACTGGCCATATCTCAATAAACATTTAATTTTGTTTTTAAAATGAATTTATTATTAATAGAAGGTTAGAATTATCTGTGAAATGCTACTATTTGAATGTTTGATAGAAAGATCAAGATCATCAATATTGATAATAAAGAGAAGAGGACCTAATATAGATTCCTAAGGGATGTCAATGCAAACGCTTTGACGATAGGAATTGTAAAGTTTAAACCACTGCAAGAATTTAACAACTGCAAGGGGTTATCAACTGCAAGTGTTTAATTAACTGCAAGGGGTTAATACCCCTATTGATAAATTAAGATAGAAGCATTGTGAAAAGGTTCCATTAAAAACAGGAGGATACTTATAACTACGTGTATATGAATGGTAAAAGCATTTATTTTGGACAACCGGTTAGTTTATAATATTTTAATGAAACCTACATCAAAGCTGTATACAACGACAGTAATAACAAATAAATAAAGTTGAGTACCGTTGGTTACTTTAGTTCAAAAATACCGTTGGGTGATATTGATGCGGTGAAAGAAACTTCAAAATATTACTTTCGTATAATGCATAATGAAAATAAAGTAGAAAATAGTATGGAATATGTTAAAATATTACTTTCGTAATGTATAACATATGAAAACCTTAAGCACAGTAAGAAAATGCAGTTTGACATTTATTTCATAGAAATCTTAGGTTTTATAAGAAATCAATCATGTAAATACGGTTTTCCTGAATACGATTTTCAAGAATGTGATCTTGAATTTCATACCAAGTATGCACGAATATCTTTCATATTCGTTTCCATAAACAAAACCACCTCCCATTTCTTTAGGAGTCCCGATGTAGTAGAGTTGTAGGTTCAATTCGAAAGTTGATTTTTATTTCATAATTTCTGAATAATTTGAACATCTGTTGTTGATCAAAGTCAAACACCATGCAAAAAATTATAAAAAGCGAGCACGCAAAGGCCGACTTCTTCAAATATATGCGTGTACAATTGCCAAATTTCCACTTTTACTTTGACAATTTTTGTTTTAGCTTTGTAAATTAATTTAAAAGATGAAATATAAAAATGTTGCTTAAATGCTATTTGAAAAAAAAAAATTTATGATTTTATTTCATAATTAAGATAACATTTTTACTTATATTAATATTATAATAAATCCTTTTAAAATACCGAATGTCCGGTTGTTCTATAACGAAACCGTTGTTGTTCACATAGAACCCCTAAACCAACGTCAGTATTTTTACTTTAAGCTTTAGGCTAAAAGTCAAAACTTTAGAAAATCTATCATCAGCCAAATTTGCTTAATATTCTTTGGTTTGTTTTTATTAACTTTGGGTTTGGAAGAAAAGTTTCAGCTTTGTTAAAAACATTTCTGCAAGTAAGTTGTGTTCTTTAGCTTTCATTTTTTTCTGTTTGTAATGTGGACACATACTACTGATTCATTTTTTCCTAATAAATTTCCTAAGTGACGTCCTTTCATCCAAAACGTTTTACTTGTATGGCTTAACTTGGTTTTTAAATTGTTCATTATGAATTAAACTTGATTGCTACTTTAATAATAGTGTGAGGGTAGTGTTTTCTTTATTTATTTATTGTTTATAATGGGGTTTTAGTTTTGATAAGGGTATTTGATGCTTACTTTTGTTAAGGTTGTCAAGATTTTATACTCGTTTGTTTTAAATAAGTCGGTTTGTCTTAAATTAATTTTCTTCTTTTAATGTGAACGGCGATCAAGTTTTCATCAAATATCGTGTGACGATCGTAATTCGGTCTAGAAGACAGTTTCATGGCTTCCTCCCTTTTTGTCACAAGTCTCACGTCCACTCGCTTTTCAATGTTTTCCATGGTTTTTCCTAACACCGAATTGTGAAAAAATCCTCAAAGTCGTTTGTGGCTTTAGTTCTCAAATTTGTATTTAGATCAATGTACTCTTTCAACCAATCCCGCTCTTTAAATTTTACTCCTCTGTGTCTTTTCAATCCCAATCGCTCGTACAATTCGAGATTCTCGCAGTGAAGGACATAATTCTTTTTGTCGTTCAAGTTTGGTACTAACTTGTCCACTTTGTCTATGGTCATTCTTTCAGGCGCCAGAGGGTAATCGTTGTTTTCGTCATGAAGACTTTCCGGATAATCCAAATCCACTTCTAAAATGCATGGCAAAGATTTCCAATTGGAGAGATCATTTTCATTCATCCACTCAAAACCATGCGTGGGGAGAGGCTTGCTCATGGCCCATCCATACAAGTTGTTAGCGTCCAAGTACTAAATGAATGTCTACTCTTTGCTCCAATCAAACGAAAATTCCCATGTATTTATTGTTTGAATTTCCAAATCGGTTTGAAATTATGCTAATTCCTCCGCGTATTCATTTCTTGATCATCAACACCATGTTGAAATCGCTTAACAGCTCCAATTTTATTTTTATCATCTTGAGCGCTGCGTCCCACGCCAATCCGGGAGACGTGTAGTACCAGGCTGGATTGGGTGGCAATTTCGTTTCAAAAAGTTTCTCCATCGAGTCCATCCAATCGTAGGAGTACACGCCTTTTCTGAGCAACAAATCAAACTGCTTGCCGGAATTTTAACTGCCAATGTTTTTGCATTGGTCTTTTGTCAGATTTTTGGATAAGCTGTCTAAACTGGAGGCCATGAATCTGAAGCTGTCAATGAATCTCAACTCTCGCTTAATTTCAACAGTCTTGCCCTCTTTTTTAAACTCTCCCACTTTGATCTCTTTTGTGACGCTGATGTACTTTTCCTCGTTGTTGGGGATGCAGCTCAATTTTCAACCTGACAATTTCTTGATGAACAAGTGGCTGTTGTACCTCGACAAGTTGTGAAAAACGACAGGGAAGAATTTGGGAATTTTATATTTTGTGTTGCAAGTGTTGTGAGCTGCACCTCTATACTTTCCTGTAGTATGACAGTGGTCATGCACTTTGTCGTTCCCGAGATCTTCCTCGCAAATGTGACACACTGTTTCAGAATTGAAATCATTTTTATCCTCATTGGTCATGACCATCTTTTTTGGAAATTTAATCATTTCGCAAATCTCCGTAATGTCTTTTTCAAGCCTCTCCACAAATATTTTGGCGACGTCGTCTGTTTCGCTTGCTGCCGTAAACGTCACCGGCTTTCTTTCATAAATTTTTTCGTCAAAGCATTTGACGAAATAACAGAAATAACTCGGAGTATGCTTTTGATACTAAGACTGGTTAGGATCAGGGATGCACGTGTCGATCGGAGTGATGAAACTTTCAAAATCAGGGTAGACCATAAACGGAACTCTCATCGATCTTTCTTCATGACAAAACTATATCGACGAATTTTTTTAATGAAGCTCGATTCTGACAGAACTGTGCTCTCTGCAATACGTCAAATGTTTGGTAAGCGCTTCCTCAGAATTTTGCCCCTGCAGACAATTTCTGCAATAATATGTTTTGTGCTGATGCGCGGATGCTTGTGAGGATATCAATCGGCTCAAAATCTTAATCAGACAATAATGCGAAGTCTCCTCGTTTGAAATGAGCAGCAAGTCGATTTGATGCTTTCTCGAACAATATTTGGATATCCTCAAAGAATAAATGGATTCTTTTTCGCACCCAAAGACATTCACGCCAATGTCTTTGTTGTTTTTCTCAAATTTTTTAATTTCATGAAGTGAGACTGGAAAATTTATCCCTTCCCAATTAAACTCTTTCAATTTTTCAAAGAGATCTTCGTCAATCCTCTCTTGGTTTTTATTTTTCATGTTCAACGCTCTGGTGACGCACCATTTAAAACACTTATTGTCTTTGTTGACCATGTTGATAATTGCCTTTTTGCTCGACAGAAGAGGGATGTACGACCTCGCGACGATTGGATTGTAATCAATCATGTTTATGTCCATCTTCAAAATGGGAGAATCTCTGCAATTCGATCCCATCTTGTTGTAATTGGCCATGTTCTCCAGGATTTCTTCTTTCGCTTCGTCACACATCTCTTTCAAAACAGTCGACTCCAGCACTGGAAATGTGCTGGAAAAAAAAGAAACAATTCGAGTTGTTTCCTCACCAGTGGTGATGCTCACACATTTCATCTCGCACGTCAAAACGATGCGAACTTTTTTATTTTTATATTTCTATTTTCTCCGATTATTTATATCTCAACAAGTTTAAGAATTTAGAGGCGTCTTGACGATTTCCTCCAGCGTCATGCGAAAATTGTTTGGCAACCCTATCCACCGCATGCCTCGTCAATTTAAAATAATTGGGGGTCTGTAAACTGTTGCGCACGATCGATTTGAGAGAGTCTTTTTTTTTTTGCAATTCGCTTCCTGCGTCGCTCACTTTTTTCTTCAAGGGCTCTGGGATGTACGGTTTAATCCAATTCGACACATCTTTAAATTTATCCGAAACGATATTTTTTACAACCGATGTTATCCTTGAAAATAAACCTGGAACCAACACAGGTGACGAAACTGATGACGGAACAGGCTCGTCAAGGATATGACGTGTTGTTTGCGGAGCAGGTTTTTGAGCAATCGGTTGCGGAGCTTTTAAGGAATGTAGGTCTGAAAGACCTGATTCATGTGAGCGCGAAGTACTTAATGCTCTCACAAGATCATCCTTTCGTATCTTGTAAATATTCTTTATTTTTCGCTCTTTCGCGATTTCTCGCAATTCTTTAACTGTTTTGTTTTCCATTTTTTATAGCGCAAGATTTTTATTTATGCGATTTTCAATTTTTTAAATTTTTTAAATTTTTAAAATTTTCTAGTTGAAAAATTTAAAAAAAAATTATCTTTTTCAGAGGTTTGCAAGCGAATTTAAAAATTCAAAGACTTTTTCGTGGATCAGAAGGATTTTACACGGCTCCAAAGGATCTTAAAAAATAAAAGACTCTACTAGAAATTTTTTCTTCTCCAGCATCGTGAAGATCAGAGAACAGGTTTAGGAACATGTCTCGGACGGGATTCAGTTCTTCCTGTGGTATGTTTTGAAGCATTTCTTTGAAGGGGTGTAGGTATTCCTGGGCAGTTCTTTGACGTGTTGCAGAAATTCAAATAAATTTCTCAAGTGAGTCGGTCTTGGAGGCGGAGCAGGAACCGGACTTTGAGATGAATGTGGACGTGATGCGTTTAAAGCTCTCAAAAGATCATCCTTGCCCAACTTTTAAATATTTTTTACTTTTCGCTCTTTTGCGATTTCTCGCAATTCTTTAACCGTTTTGTTTTCCATTTTTTATTTAGCAAGATTTTATTTAAGTCATTTCAATTTTTTAAATTTTCTTGTTAAAAAATTAAAAAATCATGATGATTTTTCCAGTGATCCACGTGTCGGTCTCGGTGCGGGAACCGGTCTTTGAACAACAGGAAGCGGTTTTGGAGCAGGTTTTGGACGCGGTGCGGGATCTCTGACAGTTTTGTTTTCCATTTTTTAATTTAGCAAGATTTTCTTCAAGTCATTTCAATTTCTTATTAAAAATTAAAAAAAAAAGTTATTTTTTTTAGGGATTCGCAAGCGAATTTAAAAAATCCTTTGGATCCCTTGAAAAATCTTTGATTTTTTTAAGATTCTTCGAATCCGTGAAAATTTGTATTTTTAAATTTTACTTGCAAAATCCCTAGAAAAATCTTTTATTTTTTTAAATTCGCAGTCTTCGTTCACAATGTCGTCTGATTTAAGCAAGTGAAGTAAAAGCATGATTTTAAGCACGCAATTGATCTTTTCTCTTCAAAACCGCAATCCAAAAGAAGCACATACTTGCCAATCGCTCTTTGTTTGTCTCTTTTCTTCAAGTTGTTCCAATCGCTGATATGCTCTTTAATCTCTCTCTCCATTCGCGAAAATTCAGTCTCATCACTCCATACGAGTTTGTAAAGCTTGTCTCTCTCCTTCTCGCTGAATATTTTTGAGATTTGAAAATTTCCGTTTTCGGTGGCGTAAACAGAATCATTAATAATAACACCTCCTTTTCCAAACGCAAGAAGCTCAAGATGCTTTTTCTTGCTCATATCGGCTTCTCTCATGCTACATTCTAGAAAAAATGGATAAAAGTTGCGCATTTTTCTTCTTGTTAAATCATGCGATAAAAAATCTTAAGTCATTTTTAAACATGATTTTTTAGCTTTTCAGAATTTAATATTTCTATTTTATATCCATTATCTACCTTTCCGTTTCGACTCTCCAAGTACTGCCAACCGTGTCTCGTCTCTCTAATCGCCTTGTATAAAGATTTGTACTCGGTCACCTCGCCAGTTTCAACATGGGTCAGTCTTACAGTCACAGGATTTTTTCTAATCATACCAAACCTTTCATATTTGGGTTCAATTTTTTTTTTGTTTTTCATTATCTTTTTTTTGTCTTCCAACAGGTCTCTTTTCCACCTCTTTTTTCACATCTTTTTTTCATCTTCCAACAGGTCTCTTTTCCACCTCTTCTTTCACATCTTTTTTTCATCTTCCAATAGGGTCTCTTTTCCACCTCTTTTTTCACATCTTTTTTTCATCTTCCAACAGGTCTCTCTCTTCATTTACATCCGCCAACAACAAATTTTTGTCTAACAAATTATTTTCAATCGCAATCGTTAACAGCGCTACTAAACTTTTTGACGTTTTAGAAATGCCATTTTCTTTAAACAATTTTTTAAAATTCTTTTTCGTATATCTCATTTTTTATTATGTAAAGAAAAAAAATTATTTAATTCAATTTTTACATGAATTAAATTAATCATTTGAGATTCTTTTTGAAAATCAATAAACAATATTCATTCTGTTTCCGTCTGATTTAATCTTCATCAATTTATCAGAGATGACGACGGCAAAGGCCTGAGTATCTGTAGGAGTTTTTTTTCAAATGTAGCTCTAATTTGAACATCCACAACTGAAGATTTTAGCCTCTCATCCTGCTTGCTCACATCAAAAACTGTAAGTGGGAAAATATACTTATAATTTAACACGGACAAGTTAGGTTGCACGATTATCTCGCTAATTCCATAAAGCCTATTATCAAACTTGGCGGCATCTCTGTAGGCTCTTGAGTATTTGTTGTTTTTGAAGGACAAGTCGTAATCAACAGCAGGGTATTTTTCACTGTTTAAAGTGACATACATGTTTTTCAAGTCGCAGTGATCAAATACTGACGGGTTAAGCTCTTGGCTGCCATCTTTATTTGTTTGGAATCCGACAATGATATACCTCGGTCTTTCACTGGCCGATCTAGCGCTCAACCTCCAACTGAGTGTATTCGATACAGGCACAACGGCTGTGTCACACTGTCTGGATTTGAACAATATTGGCACATCCACTTTTGTCGTGAATAAAGTCTTCAAGACGTAATTGAAGGTGTGTGAAGGCGTGTTTGAAGGTGTGTTTGTGTGAAGGCGTGTTTGAAGGTGTTAATATTTTTAGGTGTTAAGGTATTTAATTGTTAATGCATAAAATGTGTGAAAATGACGCGATTATAAAAGTGTATAAAAAGAGTGTGTATTTTGTAAAATAATTGATTCGCAGTCAGATGTAAAATATATTATCAAGTTCAAAAAGTGACTCTTTAGTGTCTCAGGGAAAGTATAAATAATTCCCCACACTATTTGGTGGCGACTACTGCCAGGACGAACGAAACCTACGAGTTAGCGAAGAATGGACCAAGAGCAAGTTTACCAGAGAGAAATCAACATGATAAGAATAAACATTAAAGGCATAGAACGCAACACGATTAATGGCGACAAATCAAGCATAATCTTAGCGCTGGACAAAATAACAAATTTATTGGGAAGATTTGAAATGGCAAAGGATGAGCTGACCAGAAAAATGCTCGACGACGGCGAAAACATCGATTCGGTAGAAGAATGGCTTTCGAAACCAGTAATGGAAGTAGAAGCAGTGATTGAAATCAAAAACAAAATGGTGGACAAGTTGGATTCGATAAACAAAAACGAATGCGTCAGAAAATTCGAGTATGAAAAACAAATCATGGAACAGCAGTTAACGATTCAAAAAGAAGCAGAACAAGCCTCATTGAGAAAACTTCAAAGCGAAGAAGAATGGTATCTAAAGAAACTAAAAATGAAAGAAACAATGCGTAAATCACTTGGAAACGAAAACGAAGCTACTCAACAATCCGTCAAGCTTCAAAAATACACAATCACAAAATTTAATGGCGATTATAAGGACTGGTTGCGATTTTGGAATCAATTCACGGTAGAAGTCGACAACTCAAACATATCAAACATCAGCAAATTCAATTACTTACTGGAACTCATCGAAGGAAAGCCCAGAGAGGACATACTTGGTTTACCACATTCGTTGGAGGGATACGATGAAGCTAAACGCATACTACAAGAAACTTACGGAAAAGATATTTGGGTTCACAAAGCATTGATTAAAGATTTGGAAGGATTGACGGCTATACACAGCACGCACAAAATCAAAGAAGTTCACGACTTTTACAACAAGCTTGCGAGAACTGTACGAACATTGAAAACTATGCAGAAACTTCAAACGGCTCAATCATTCGTGTATTCATTGATGGATAAACTTGGACCAGTTCATGAAATACTCACACAAAACGATGATGGATGGGAAGAATGGGGGCTGGAGCAACTTGTCGAAAAGTTGCAAAAGTACATTGAAAGGAATCCGTTGAACTCAGCTTTTAACCCAAGCGACGAACAAACAAAGGGCGATAAAAAGAACACAAACGTGCAGTCAAGGTCCTATGAACATCGAAGCACTACATTCAAACAGTACAATGGTGGTCTTTATGATAAAGAAATCATGGCAACTAGTGGTAAGCATGGATGTATCTACTGTGGGTTACAAAATCACAAAAGCGAGGATTGTACAAAAGTGCTGTTGCAAGACGTAGGGAGATTTTAACAAGCAAAAGATTATGTTACAACTGCGTTGGTTACGGACACTCAGCGGCAAATTGTAAATCAAGAGGATGCAGAAAGTGCAACAAAAAACATCACACGTCCATTTGTCAAGATGGGAACGCAACGATGGATGGTAAAATGGAAAATAAAAAAGAAACCATGGGAGTGGTGCTAAATGCAAGTACAACTATTCACCCGACAGTGATTGCAAAAGTAAATGGTGAAAAAGCAAGGATAATGTTGGATACGGGTGCGGGAAGTTCCTATATATGTACAAACTTGATTACGAAACTAAAGCTGAAACCTACACGAAAGGAATATAAAAGTATTGAACAGCTCTATGGAACGGTGGACAAGCGTGTGGAAATCTATAACGTTACGATAGAATCAACAACGATACCGGAATTTCGAATTAAGGTTGAATGCACCAACGCAGAAAAAGAAACACTCACCTTTTTACCCAATCCGATGATTAAGGATGTTAAGAAGCATTTTGCAAGACTAAGGAGACTGAAATTTAGCGATGATGAAGGGAGTGACGAACTTCAACCTGTTCACATTATACTCGGTGCTGCTGATTATCAACGTATAAAAACCACGGAACCGATAGTTCTCGGAAAAAATCCGGATAAAGATCCAGGAGCAGAATTAACTATGTTGGGATGGACTCTTTCTGGGAGACGAACACAATTGAGTTCTGGTATTGAGAAAAGTTTCTTATTGAACACTGGTCGTGATGAGTTTGAGCAAATGTGTAGTTTAGAAGTACTTGGATTATCAGACACAAACAGTGAGTCAATGTTCCACCAAGACTTCAGCGAAAAACTGCATCAAACCGACGAAGGTTACTATGAAACCAGAATGCCGTGGAAAAAGGGTATTGTTCAACTGCCAAACATCAGAAATCTGGCTCTTAAAAGATTGGGAAGTGTAACAACTCGATTGAAAAAACTTAAAAAACTAGAACAGTATAATGATATAATGATGGAACAAATCAATGAGGGAATATTGGAAATGGCACCAGAAAAACCTACGGGAGAAATTATTCACTACGTTCCTCATCAAGCATTAATCAAAGAAAATGCTGAGTCAACGAAAATGAGAATAGTTTATGACTGTTCAGCTAGGAAAGACGCTCAATCACCTTCATTAAATGACTGTCTAGAAGTGGGACCATCGCTGCAACCTTTGATATTTGACATACTCATACGAAATCGGATGAATAAACTCTGCGTGTTAGCTGACGTGAAGAAGGCGTTTCTACAAATTAGAATACACGAAATGGATAGAGACGCACAACGCTTAATTTGGTATAAGGACTTAAAGAAAATGGAATTAACGGAGTTACGATTTACAAGGGTAATTTTTGGTTCAAGTTCAAGTCCTTACATTCTTGGCGCCATGATTAAAAAGCATATATCAAAATACAAGGACATTTATCCAAAAACGGTGCTTGCTTTGGAAGAAGATACTTATGTCGATGATATACAGGCAGGTGGAGAAACAGAAGAAGAACTTATCAGGTTTAAAAATGAATCAACGCAAATCTTAATGGAAGCTGGGTTCTAGCTGCACAAATGGCATAGCAACGTCAGCAATCTGGAAAGCGACGCTGAGGCTAAATCAACAAAAATACTTGGGATTCCTTGGAACAAAGAATCGGATCAACTATCGATTGACTATACGGCATGCATCACTATCGGAAATAAAGGAGCAATAACAAAAAGGAAAATGCTATCAGCTCTCAACAGTGTCTTTGACATATTGGGATTTAGTGCACCTGTATTAATCACTGGAAAATTACTATACAGTCGAATATGCTTGTTAAAACTCGGTTGGGATCAACAAATTCCAAATGAACTTTTAGAAGAATGGAAAACCTGGATCAAGGCAATAAACATCAAGAGAACTATTTCAATTCCGCGGAGTGTCGTGTCTGGAAGAATCATTGAAATGGAGCTCCATGGATTTTCAGACGCAAGTAAATCAGCAGTATGTGCATGCGTCTACGTTGCAGTGAGTCATTAATATTCAAAAACAAGCAACTTACTTGTAGCAAAAGCACGGATTGCACCGAGGGATCTTAGTATTCCAAGACTTGAGCTGGTAGCAGCGCACACCTTGAGCAAGTTAATGAATCATGTTAGGAAGACATTAACCAAGTATAATGTCATTGAAGTATATCATTGGGTTGACAGTACTGCGGTACTTTACTGGTTAAAAGAAAGGGGCATTTGGTCACAGTTTGTCAGGAACCGAGTTCAGCAGATCTTATTGAATGGAGAAGTAAAATGGCTATATGTCCCAACAAAAGAAAACCCAAGTGATCTTGGAACAAGAGGAGTGAGTCCTGAGAAATTATCAAGCTTGTGGCTAAATGGACCTATATGGTTGAAACACAAGGAAAATTGGCCAATCCAACCAGAAATAATCGAAGCGCCGAATGCATCATGTGAAACTATTAGTATGAAAGAGAACGTCGGTATGGCAACTGAAGAAATAAAGGGACATAATATATTTAAAGAAATATTGAGTAAACACAAGTATTGGAAGATCATAAGAATATCATCCTTTATAAAAAGGTTTATATACAATTGTCGAAATGAAGTAAAAATAACAGGACCGCTAAAAGCTGAGGAGATGATGGAAGCGGAGTTAATGAACATTAAGTTACTACAAGAAGCTGTTGCAATAAAGTCCGATGTGGAACTTAAACAGGATGAGAAACAGCTTTGGAGATGTCACGGAAAAGTCTCTGGGTATAATCCGATATTTGTACCAAAAGGATTCCAACTAACTCTAAGAATTATTGAGCATCATCACGCAAAAACGCTACACGGGGGAGTAGGAGATACAATGAGTAGCATAAGAGAAAGATTTTGGATACCGAATTTGAGAGTTGCCGTAAAAAAGGTCATTCGTGAATGTAATCTATGTAAGAGATATAGAGTGAAGCCGCTTTTACCGCCAACGAGAGCAATGTTGCCACGCTTTAGAACTGAAGATATCGAACCGTTTACGGTTACAGGTGTTGATTTTGCTGGTCCGCTAAAATATAAAACGCCACAAAAGTTGGTCGAAAAATGTTATGTTGCACTCTTTACATGCGCATGTACAAGAGCTGTCTACCTTAGACTTTGTCATGATCTATCGGCAGGAGAATTTCAGAGAATTTTAAAGGAGTTTGTTGCGAGAAAAGGACCACCACAAATGATGATTAGTGATAACGCAAGGACATTTGTGGCAACAGGGAAGTGGTTACTAACACTTAAGAAGGATGAAAATCTTGCAAACTATCTTGCTACTACAGCCATAAAATGGAGGTTCAATTTATCAAGAGCGCCGTGGTGGGGAGGTTTGTTTGAAAGATTAATTGGAATAATGAAGAAAAGTTTGTCAAAAACAATCGGTAAAGGCATCCTGAGCTTCTTTGAATTGGAAGAAGTATTGTTGGATGTGGAATGTGCTATGAACAATAGGCCACTATGTTACCAAGGTGACCAATTCGATAATCAAGTATTGACGCCAAAGGTATTAATGAGGGGGAGACCTGCAATCTTGCTTGAAGAAGATATTGATTTAATAACAAGGGGCGATTGTGCACTCCGGAGAGTCAAGTTTGTGAAAACTTGTAAGAATCACTTAAGGAAAAGATGGATGAACGAGTACGTGCACGCAATGGAAGAACGACAACAAGCAAAGGAAAAGAGAGGTAATTCAAAACTCCCAGGTGTCGGAAGCATGGTTCTCATTAAAGACGATGTGAAGGACAAGGCACTTCTCAACATCGGTCGAATTGAAAACAACATTAAAGGGAAAGATGGAGTTATTCGTGGCTTTAAAATACGACTGGGAAATGGTTACGTAATTGAACGACCAATTCAGTTGGTGTGTGACTTGGAAATGAGTTGTGGGGCAGAAAGCGAAATCGAATCAGACGAGAATTTGGAAACCAGACCCGAAGAGGATACCTTGAAAAGAGAAACGAGACTGGCGAAATTGGATGCAAGACAAAAGATCAATTACATCATGGAAGACGAGATGGAAGATAGCTGATTAAAGCCGAAGTCTCAGCTTTAATCGGGGGAGGGTGTCGTGAATAAAGTCTTCAAGACGTAATTGAAGGTGTGTGAAGGCGTGTTTGAAGGTGTGTTTGTGTGAAGGCGTGTTTGAAGGTGTTAATATTTTTAGGTGTTAAGGTATTTAATTGTTAATGCATAAAATGTGTGAAAATGACGCGATTATAAAAGTGTATAAAAAGAGTGTGTATTTTGTAAAATAATTGATTCGCAGTCAGATGTAAAATATATTATCAAGTTCAAAAAGTGACTCTTTAGTGTCTCAGGGAAAGTATAAATAATTCCCCACACTTTCGATTCAATTATTTTGTAAATATTGTTACTCGCCAAAACAGATGGAGTGACATGAGGCATAAACATGGACAATTTGCTAAGATCCACTTTTTTTGCAGCTGTTGCAGCCGTTCTAAAATTCGCATCACTATCGCTCTTTCTCACAAGAGTAAGCGTGTGTTTAAATCCGTAAAGCACTTTATCGTAATCGTCGCAAAATCCAAAAATGTGCTTTAACGGAATGCAGAATGAAAATGTTCCTTTAACTTTTTTCTGCCCAATGATGTAATTTTGTCTTAGTTTAAATTCAGTGATATTGCTGCTCGATGTTGATTCTTATTTCTCCAGGAGTATTTAAATTTATACTGACTGGCTCGTAGTCGTGAAATTCGAATCTCTCAATTTCTTCATCGATAATTAGTTCTTCTGTAAAATTTAAAACATCGGAATTTGGCACTTTTTTATATACAAAAGAAAAAAATTTTTTACACTATCTTCATCCCATTCCCCATTTTTACAAGGTCTTGTATTCTGAAGGCATTTTTATTTGACAACTTATTTTTAGATTCTTTAAGAATCCCTGGAAAATTTTTCGAATTTTTTTTCAACGACATGGAATTGTATAATTCATGAAATTGTAAAATTCATCCATTGATGGTGCGCTTGACGATTGCAAGTTTGGCGCTTGTAAAAGTCTGCTGATAACCATTCTTGAAATGATTTCTTTACTTTTCTGAGTTAGATTCTTCGTGGAAAAATCATGATTTTTTTAGATCCTTTGGATTCGGCGTTCCAGTCATTGCGTACAATTTTTCTATGGTCCTTTTACCCTTATCAATAGCAACGTCTTTGGGAATGGATATGGCAGAAGAAGCCAGCTCTTTTCCTGCTGATTTTGCCGCAGTAAAATCCTCTTTTCCCAAATCGCTAGTTGCGATTTTATTGGCCAAAGTTGATGCTGCTTTAATGGCACTTGACGTTGCTGCTCTTCTTAAGAAATTCTTCAACGTATCGATTATTCCACTTCAACCAACAACATGTTTCTTAACATATCTGTTTCTGTAAATGATCATTTTTATAAAGCAACTTTTTTTTAAAAAAAATTGTCTTTATTAACGACATTTTGCCTCAACAACTCGTATATAGCTACAGCCAAGCAGCTATGCTCAATTTAAGCCTTTGCACAAGAGCATTAGGTTCTCCTGGAGCACAATATGTCCATGAACTTTTTTACCCATAGTTTCAATTTTAATTTTATCCCAAATAGGTTTTATTATTTTTCTCTACTTTTCACTCTTTGAGGCTTTAGGTCTGTTTGGATTAGCTTCAGAAAATATAGCGCCAGTGTCTATAAGAATTT
The DNA here is from genome assembly GCF_058129835.1 of Hydra viridissima. Lineage (NCBI taxonomy): Eukaryota > Metazoa > Cnidaria > Hydrozoa > Anthoathecata > Hydridae > Hydra > Hydra viridissima. Next base: position 8,911,732 of record NW_028324302.1, on the reverse strand, counting down.
TTGAGTAATTTTAAAAATCTTCCTCTGTAAAGTTGTTTCTATCAGGAGGCGTAGATTTTGACATAAGCTCCCAAAGAACTTTTGTTCGATTGTACCTGTCTTCACCAATAATAACATCATTTCCATCTACAGTCATCTCCATTTTTCCAAAATACATTTTACCTCTTTTTTTGTTCACTTCAAAATTTCTTTCCGTATCTTTTTTATAACGCGTGTACTTGTTTAAATAGTAGGATGAAATATCGCCTAAATTCATGTTAGACTCCTTTACAGGATTTTCATTGTAAACTTTGTTGCCATCAGCAACTCTGTCAGTCATGCTCTTTATCTCGTTTTTAACCTTTTCATTGCTTTCAATAAGAGGTTTGTAAAGCTTGCTCAAATCAGTCTGAAAATTTGCATCTAAAACATTGTTATTGAGGCTTTTCTGAAAAATCCTGTTTCTACTCTCAATCATTTCTCTAAAAATCTCATCCCTCTTGTTCGGGTCTTGTATTTAAAAAAAAGACATTTTTTTTATAATACAGAAAAAAAAATCTTCGATCTCAAACACGATGAGATTGTGTTCATGTTAACCGTGGAAATTTTTTAATTCTTGAGAATCCATAGAACATTATTTTTTAGATCCTTTGGATCCGTGGAAAAAAGTAATGATTTTTTTTAAACATGTTATAAAATGCATTTATTGCATCCTCCCTGCCCTTTTGTATTAAAGATTCTTTAGTAATTTCATCAATGCTGATTTTAGTTTTAGTTCTTATTTCATTCATCATGGATTTAAACTTTTGAAACTCTCCAAGAATCAGTTCATACTCGCTGTCGCTTATGTTTCCATCTTTTAACGCCTTTGAAATATAATCGCTTATTGTGTTCAATTTAGACTCTGCAAGAACTTTTATCTTCTCGTGCTTTTCTGCTTTTAAGCTTAGCTTTTTGTTGACGTGTCCTCCAACAACCGAAAAAAACCCTGCGCCAATAGCAACACTCTCGCACGCAATCGCCGCTGGAGTGGCAATAATGGTAGTTAAAAGTCCAATTCCTACAGTCCCAAGAGCTATGCATAATATCTGCATCGAGCTATTCGCGTGTGAGATGATTCTTACAGCCCGATGATACTTTTTACTCAGCACCATACTATTCTCCTTCTCGTTCTCAATCTCTTTTTGTATCTCGCTTACTTTTTGAAGGCGGTAATTATGACCTTCATCCACAGGAACATTAGGAACAGATGGATACAGTTTAACTTTGAAACCCACATGAACTATGTTTTTCATTAGATAAATAACAGTTAACACTACAATTATATTTTATTTTATCAAGTAAAGAAAAAATAAATTTTTTTAACTGATGAAATTCACAAAGCATAAACTTTCTCCTTTTTTAATAATCACGTCTGACTTGCTGTTATTGTAAATTTCCATGATGACATTATCAACTGACTCTGAAATCACCAAGTTATGGTTAAAATAATCTAGTATGGATTTTATATTATCCCTTAAATTCACCAATGCTATTCCACTTTCAAGGTTAATTCTAAACATAAAAGTTATTTTCTGATGAGCTAGGCGAATTAGTTTGATGTCGCTTTGTGCGAATATTTCGTATTTGCAATTCACTTTCACTGGATGGTACTTTAAATTTTTGTCAAAAAAAAAAGGTAGATTTATTCCATTTATTAGATCCTTTGGATCCATATGATCTATTAAAATGAATCATTTTTTTCACTCGCTGTGGCTCGCTGTTCATCTTTTTATTATGTAAAGAAAAATTTAACTCAAAGAATTAAATTCAAAAACGGAGGGCTAGAAAACGGTGAGTTTGGTCCTAACAATAAACCGGATCCAACTGATTCATATCCTCTTCCGCTTCTAACGAACAATCCATTTCCACCTACAGACTCACTTTTCACCCAAGGTCTTAAAAACAAACCTGATCCTGCTGCCGTCAATTTCATTCCTCTTCCATTCTTTTTCATATAAACAACTCCTCTACCGGCTATTTTATCAACCATCGCAGAACTGCCGTCTATTTTTGAGTTGTGTGCTAACTGTCTTTGGCTCAGTTTAAGTGTGACACCTGTGCCATTATTGTACGCTTTTGCAATTTTACTCACTTGAGACTTTGAATAAATGTCGTTTGTACTTTTTCCATCCGAATAAGACAAACCGATAATGTTGTTCGTCACTCTGATCTTCGACACGTCATCTATTCTCGCAATATTCTCAGACTCTTAGTAGTCGATATAACTCGTCACTTTATCAGGATTTGCTGGATCTTCTTTTTTCTCCACGTATGTATATTCTTTTTTATCAAATCCAAGAACTGACGCTAAACTGTTATTCACGTTAAAATCCACCCAATATCTCGTTGTAGCTCCTGACTTTCCAAATTTTAATGTGGATCTCAACATAGTCAGGTTTGCTCCAATAACCACTCCGTCTGCTCTGTACAAATCTCCAACTTCCTTTTTCATTTCAATTTGAAGATAATCGTTAATCTCACTCAACTCATAAGCTCCTTCTGGAATGAAAATTGTGAATCTATTTGAACCACCGTTTGGGCTGTAATTAAAAACATTATTTTCAGAGTTGACGTTTGTATAGCTGTGATAAGTCTCCAGCCCCACTAACGCCATCTCTTACTTTTTGTCCAAATCAAACTCGATGGGCTTGTCAAAGTATGTTTTAATTATACTGTTTTTTACAGTTGGATTTTCTTTTTTCGACTTTACTATAAAATAGAATCCAGACATTTTCATATAGGCAAGATTTAAAAAAATCATGATAATTTTTCATGAATTTCACAAGTGAAATTTAAATTCTTCAAATCCATGGAAAAATCTTTGATTTTTTTATTTTATTGCGAGTATGGAAAATAAAAATCATCAAACCCACTTCTATATTTACCATAATTCTTTTTAAAGGATAAATCAATCATTGCAAATTCATGAGGCTCAGACCAACAATGCCTGCAAAACTTTTTAAACTCTTCTTTTTTCATATCACTAGAAACATAATCTCTATAAATATGATCTACATTTTTGTCATCCTGTGGAAACAAGCAAATAAAATTTGTATTTTCTCTGATTGTCTGTCTCGGAAACATAAAATAATTTAGCGCTAATTAGAAACAATCTATGTTAGAATGTCGTCCTCTGATATAATATTTCTCATACCTATTTTGCTTTGTTAGCTGCAAATCATATCATCAAATAATTCTTAGTTGCATCAAGATCTTCAGGATCCGGCACGTCGTCAGCTGTTTCAAAAAACTTACACTCCATGTCTGTTTTGTCGCTCGCTCCAATTTTTTGATATGTCCTCAATGACTAATTCAGGGCTTGCATTTAATTTCTCTATCTCACTTTGAATATTGAACAGTTTAAGAATCACTTCTTTCGGCAATTTCTTCTCAAAAGAACTTTTCAGTATTTTATACTCTGGCTGGAAAATAGATTTTCCAAAAACTGGCAAGTTGTTGTAATCCAACCATCTTTGTCTTAACAAGAGATTCAACAAAGTCGTTTTTCCACAACCAGACTTTCCAACAATTATTCCCCGTATACTTTTTGACAATAACTTGTTATTACTCCTTTTGCTCTTACCAATATTCCATGAAAAATCGATAACTTCCATTTTTTATTATGTTGAAGAAAAGAAAATGTACTGAGTCAAATGCAAAAAGAAATAGACACGCTAAACTTGAGAAATGGTATAAGCAAAAACAACAGAAATATGCTCAAAGGAACTTGCGCCGTTTGCGGAACAACAAAAAACAAATTCGTTTCATCGACTTCGCATGGATCTAATTCATATGGGTCTGAAAGACCTAAAAAAGGAGGCGACTTGGACAACTCCATCAACAAAATATCCAGCAAAATCAAACTCCCGTGGGCAAAGTTCCCTGGAGAAATGCACATTCCTGGAATGAACTTTGCTGGTCCCGGTACAAATTTGAATGAAAGACTCACTTCCACTGACGCCTATAAAGACTGGAGCAAATCTGTAGACAGAGTAGATAACGCCACTTACTATCACGATCTCGCCTACAAGTATTTTAGTGATTGGCAAAATAGAAATTTAGCAGCTCGAATGATGCTTGAAGAAATGGACTCCATACCAAATCTAACACAAAGAGAAATAAACGAAAGAAAATAATCAAACCCATCATCAACGCCAAAGCCAAAGTCGGACTTGGAGTAAAAAAAAACTACCAGCGAACAATCAAAAAGATCTGAAATGGACGGATCAACTTGCAGACGAACTTCATAAACCAGTGGTTCATCATTTCAGAAGAAGAAAAGTGATTGTAAACGACATCGATGAAATATGGGCTGCTGATTTAGTCAACATGCAATCTTTTTCAAAATTCAACAGCGGAATAAAATATTTACTCATGGTTATAGACGTACTTTCAAAGTATGGATGGATTGCATCCTTAAAAAGTAAAACTGGTCTTGATGTGGCTGACGCTTTAAGTAAAATCTTTAAAAAATTAAAAGATTTTTCCGTGGATCCAAAGGATCTTAAAGAATCTAAAGAAAGAAGGTGCACAAAAATGTGGGTGGATAAAGGAAAAGAATCTTATAATAAGCATGGGAAAGCGTTGGGCGTGCAGTTATACTCGACTAAAAATGAAGAAAAAAGTTGCTTAGTCGAACACTTGAATAGAACGATGAAAGAAAAAATGTTCAAAATTTTCCATGGGTGACAAAGTGAGGATCACTAAAAAAAAGTCCAATTTTGAAAAAGGATACACGCCGAGATGGACTGAAGAGGTATTCACTGTATCAAAAGTTCAGTATACAGACCCACCCACCATACACCCACGTATAAAATAACCGACAATAATAATGAAGAAATACAAGGCACTTTTTACGAACACGAAATGCAAAAAACTCATCAAGAAATATTTAGAGTTGAAAAAGTAAGTCTTAAACAAAAGAAAAAATCATTAATCAAGTGGTATGGCTATCCAGATTCATTCAACTCGTGGGTTAATAATAAAGAACTGATTAGTTTGCGAAAATAAAAAGCTTCACCGCGCATGATGATTTCACTTTTTTAAATTTCACAAAATAAAAAAAACGAGCCTCTTACAAACTTTCATTTGATAAATGCAGCAAAAAAGCTAAAAATAAAAACTTTAGACGCGTTTTTGTCAGGGATGAATTGCCAAAAAAGGTAAGGAATAAAGAATGCGGGATAGTCAACACGGGAGATTCCAGCACGAGTGGGTTTCATTGGGTCTGTTGTATAAGGACAGGGATAAAAATATAGCATTGAGTCTTACGCTCAACCACCTCTCGTTGAGCTCGTAAACTACTAGAAAAGTCCAGTTTATTTCAACAGCGAAAGGGTCCAGTTTGGTGACACTTCCTATTGCGGTCACTTGTGCCTCTAGGTCTTGAAAAAATTAGATGAAGGAAATAACTTTCAAAACGTCGTCAACAGGCTTGGTGATTTTTGATGGAATTGCTTACAATTTTAAATTTCACTTGTGAAATTCATAAAAAATCATCATGATTTTTTAAAATCGAGTGTATATAAAAATGATTGACAAAGTTGGCAGAACAAAGCTAGGGAGATAATTTTATGATCCTCTTTCAACAGACCTTACCAACAACGCTTTTATAAGAACTGATGGATCCAGCACAATCACGTCAGACCTGGATTTCAACTCTCACAAAATAATAAATTTGGAAGAACCCGTCAACTCTCACGACGCTGCCACAAAAAACTACGTGGACTTTCATTCGTCAGGCTGAACTGGAGTAGGAACTGCAGACTTGGATTTAAATTTCCACAAATTGATCAAAGTGAACGAGCCAACAGGTCTTCACGACGCAGCCTTAAAAAACTGTCGACGTAAGCTAAAATGTCGACGTAAGCTAAAGCATGCGCATAAAAACAGACGGGTCGAGCACGATCAGCGGAGACTTAGATTTAAATTCCCATAAATTGCTTAACGTCTCTAAGACAACCACTTCTCACGACGCCGCCACAAAAGGGTATATGGAAACTCGAGTGGCGTACGCAAATATTTTTTACATGTAAATCAACATAACGTCACACAAACTAATAAATCTCGCCGAGCCCACCAATCCAACAGATGTCGCCACAAAAAATTACGTTGACACGCATGCGTCAGGTGGAACCATCACGTCAGACCTAGATTTAAATTCGCACAAGTTGACAAATGTGCTTGATCCGACAAACTTGCAAGACGTTGCAACAAAAAGCTACGTGGATGTTTCATCACAAAAATCCAACTTTTTAGGACTAGTTCCTAAAAAGTTGGATTTTTGAATGAAGCATCCACGTGGATTTTTCGGATCTGGAAACTGGTGGGAGTCTAAAGTCAGAATGTATGACGGAAATTTACCTCCTGGCAATGGTAGTGTACTCAGCCCTTGGACATCCTGTAATGCAAACAGCTACACCTTCTTCCCAGGGTATGGTAACAGCAAGTGCATCTTCTCCTCGTCTGGATTGGAAGATTTTTACTTGTCCTCATGGAACGGAGGACAAATAAAAATCTTCCAATCATAACCTCGTTCAACAACAAGTCGACTGGATTGCTTTACCAATCCGGTTCTTCCGTCGGCTCAACTACCACCATCTCGTTTTGCAGAAATTTTGCAGAAGCTGACTCCATGCCCAGCGTTTCTACTGGCAGAAGGCTAGTTGTCACACTCAACTCTAGAGACGCACAAGTCGGTCAATCCGGAAACGTTTATCTGCTTCTTGGTCAGGTGTACTTTTACGCATGAAAAATATTTTGTAAAATGATATAAATAAATTTTTTTTCTTGTTATAAAAAATGAGTTCTCACCCCCCAAAAAATAATTCGAGAAACCTACTCCATTAAAAAGTTTGACAAAGAATCAAACAGAATGGAAATTCATGTCTTCCGCACTAATGAAGCTAAATTTTTAAGAGAACTGAAATGGAAAGATAAAGAAGTATATAAAAATTTGCTCGAAAAACAAAAAGAAGACGAAGAGCACAACGCCAGAAAAAAAGCAAGATTAAGCAGATACCAGCACACACGCGCATGATGAGCACGATGAGAATACGCACGATGATAAGAAAAAAAATCAAACTGAAAATGACGGTGCGAAAAATTAAAAATATAGAATTTTTTTAATTCTTCGAATCCCTGAAAAATCATCATGATTTTTTTTACTTTTTCGTAACGGCGCGGGAAATCCTGCACGGGGAAATCATGCACGATGTGAAAAAAAATCATGCACGAAATACTGCATGGGGAATAAAATTCATGGTTCGCTTATGGTTCATGAACGGAATAAAAAATTTGTGGTTCGCTTATGGTCAATGAGCCAGAATCGGCAATCCCTAGTAGTGGCGTAAAGCTTTAACAATAAATCTTAATGCAAGTAAAAACAACATGCTCTGTACTAATGCTCATAAATTCTGGCACGAAATATGAGTACTAACAATACTTACTGTCGGTTTTTCTTGTCGTTTACAAATTAATTTGTAACTTTTCCCAAATATTCGTAAATTTTCGCAAACTTTAAACGTATTCTTTTGATACCTTCTAAAAGTAAATAAAACAACGCAACGAAATCATTTTCAACCAAATCAACGAAATCTTATTAAAAAATATCCCCTCCTAACATCTTTGGAACTCACGCCCAAAATGAATTATACATGTGTATAATTCTTCCTAGCTTCGTTGCCTCTATAAATTTATTCCGATGAATTAGGAATTTCTAAACTCGATTTTGTTAAAAGTTTATTTTTAATTGATTGGTTTATTTTACAATTGTTTATTACAGATAAGCAAGTAAATCATTTTGATGACTTTTGGAGTTTTAAGAGTTTTAAAGTTTTGAAATGTTTTCTCAACTTTTAACATCTAAAAAAAAATAGGTAAAAAACACTTGATGGAAAAAAATAGGTTAAAATCACTGAGCAAAAAGTTCTGAGCAAAAAACAACTGAGCAAAAAGTTCCACCGCATGGTTCGCTCATGTCTCGATCCAGCTCTGAACCCCCTTATATGTTAATGTTTTTCTATTATTTTTGATTTGTTTTTCAAACTGATGCTTTGATTTTAGTGTTTGCTCATAATGATAAAGTTATGGGAAGATTAATGCTTTGTGAAAAATAAAATCAATAAGGAAGAAATGATCAGCGAAAATTGACATTTGCTTAGATTTTTCTTATTTAAACCCTTTTATTCTTTATTTTTGAATTAACCCACAAACATTTAATCATTAAGTTTCACTAAGTTGTCTGTACACTAATTTTTTAGTAGACTAAAACCAACGCCCTTGGAATAAAAAAGGCCTTTTTCTTATAAAACTACGGAATTTTTAAAACACAGCCAGTGTCAACCTTTTAAAACTTACGCCTTCGTAAGATTACGATTTTCGTGAAAACGTTAAAGTGATCGTATTGCAAAAATGTTTGTTGCTAAAAAAAGCTGCGAAATATATTTTTTATAAAAGAAAATCGCAAGTTTTTAAAAGAAAGCCATAAAATGTAAAAAACTCTTTAAAAAATATTTCTTTTATATACGCATTTTTTTATTCTGATAGAATATACTCTAAGGTTTTCGATGAGGAGCTGCATGCGGTTTATTTTCTTTTTTTTACCTAAATGTCTCAGGTGTTTTAGCATACTAAACATATTCACTGTTAGTGAGCGATTGAACGGATTCACTTCTTAACGGCTATTTGACGAGTTACATTTATGCTACTTTTCAACGTAACAATCTTTCGGCGTCAGTTACTTACAATCGTAGAATGGGTCTTCCTTGAAAATCGATTTGTTGTAGTCAGACTTAAAAAATGTGATATAAAAAGAGGCGATTTCTTTCGGACCATGCAACCGTTCGGTGTCACTCATAGTTTTGTGTTTCGTATTGTCAACTTGTTCGGAGAGAGAACATTCAAGGAATATTCATAATTTTTTTAACTATTAAATCTGTAGATTCCTTCGCGAAAACCAGTTTGATGGGGCAACAATGCCGAGTAGACGATGTGGCAGGGTTTTTTCAGATAATGGTTTTAGTATTCCTTATTCCATAGAAAACTTATATTGGCACCTTAGAAATGCTACATTGGCTTTCATCGGTTGAATCCTGCTCCAAAAACCTTTGCTTATATCGCATCTACTCCGACTCGTCGAATCCGCATTTAATGACGAAACCGTATGTATTATGTTTATGTAAATGTAATTTCTCTCTTACATCTTGAATTTGACAAAAGCGAAAGAGTGTGTGATCAATGAGAGGTTGAAGAAGTTTTCTGCAGATTTTTTTGTTATTATAACTCCTTGAGGATAAAATAACTGCTTGGCTTTATCTTTGTAGTAAGAGGGATATAGCTTGCAATTTAAGCTTCCAGCTTGCTCACGATATCGTTGGTACTGTTGAGTGGAGAGAATATCATCCACTATTAGTGCGAGCACTTGTTCAGCCAACAATGATACTGGTTGATTTAGCGATGACTCCCATGTCTTTTTTGTACCTTGATTTAGAGATGCAGCCGAAAGTTCTTTAACAATGGAAACTGAATCTCTTTTTCAATCTTTCCTTAGCTTCATTTCCGTCGCCATCTTAACTCTTGGCTACTTACCTCCAGGAGATGTTGGAATTTGTACTTTTGAGCTTTGGGGCCACAATCGCTTAAATATTTTGTTGGGTCCGATTGTTATGCCATTCTGCTGGGAAGTACATTTTGAAATACAGAATTAGAAAATGCTATATTTTAAAAAAGAAATAAGACAAATTAATAAATGTATTTATTTTCATTTTAAAAAAACAAAAAATGTTTTTTCTTTCTTTTCTGTTTTTTATAGTTCAATGTAGAGAAGAACAAGAATAATTTTTTTCTTTTTTTCATTGTTGAGAAAGAATCTTCTCCTTCATAAGAAGTATGTTCTAGTCCAGATGCCAAGATTGTTAAACCAAGATGCTTAAGTAAATCCAAAATGAAATACATGTCTGACATGTTATTAACTTCTGTCAAAAAACTAAATCTAAAAATATCTAATACCTTTTTTTGTTCTTTTTATCTCCTGTAAAAGCTTATTGCCAATAAGAAGAAATGTTTGTGTTGTAAATTGTTTTCTGGTTGACAAAATTAAATCTGTGCCACTGGCTTTACCTTCATCAAAGAACCTTGCGCTTTAAACCACTCGAAACAATTTGTTTCATTAGTTTTTTATCCTTTATTTATTATTATTTATTATAATATCCTTTATTTGTCCTTTATTTGTTTGTTTCACCTGTTATTTATATTTAAGAATAAAAGAAATTTATTTTATTTATTTAATTTATGTTATTTATATTTAAGAATAAAAGATGAAGCTTAAAGCTCACCAATGAGCTTAAAGGTTTTAAAACCACACATATTTCAAGAGCAGGTTTATATTGAGTGCCTTTTTAACTTTAGTTAAAATAGCACTCCACTGTTTGCACAGTAGCTCTGTCTCCAGCCGATTGAGTGATTTAATAAATGCAAGAGCTTGGCGAACTGATTCTGGTTTTGTAGAAGCGCATTTTGCAACTGTTGAAGTCTCCACCTAGTCTAGGAGAGTCTTTTCACAACATAAATCTTGCTATTTTTGTACCCGATGATTTTTGCTCATCTTTGTAGAAAAGCAGACAAAAGTATATATATTTTTGTGATTGTACAAAATAAAGAAATTGCTTGCAAGCAGTATTCTGCTAAAACTTACTCAATTATATTTAAAGCATGTTGGGTACATGGAACATAATCTGCAAATAGATTTACTTCAATCCTATGAGCTTAAAAACCAGTTTGTTTCAAAAATGTTTCAACATTTTTTAAAAAATTCAAGACTGGACTGAATTTGAAAGCCGCGCGCTTTTTTTGGTCAAAAACCAACATTCATGAGGTCATGGAAGACATATTGCCTTATACCTTTAATCAGAGTTGTTATCTGTCCAATATGTCCAAGACAAATTTTCTGCCGACATAAAATATGTCCGAAATATTTTTCTGCCTACCAACTTTGACATAATTTTATGTCTAAAACATTTTCTGCCGACATAAAATATATCCGAAATATTTTTCTGCCTACCAACTTTGACGTAATTTTATGTCTAAAACATTTTCTGCCGACATAAAATATGTCCGAAATATTTTTCTGCGAACTTACTTTGACATAATTTTATGTCTGAGACATTTTCTGCCGACATAAAATATGTCAGAGACATTTTTCTGTCCACTTACTTTGACATAATTTTATGTCTAAAACATTTTCTGCCGACATAAAATATGTCCGAAATATTTTTCTGCCTACCAACTATGACATAATTTTATGTCTAAAACATTTTCTGCCGACATAAAATATGTCCGAAATATTTTTCTGCGAACTTACTTTGACATAATTTTATGTCTGAGACATTTTCTGTCGGCATAAATTATGTCAGAAACATTTTTCTGTCCACATATTTTGACATAACTTTATATCTGAGACATTTTCTGTCGACATAAATTATGTCAGAAACATTTTTCTGTCCACATATTTTGACATAACTTTATATCTGAGACATTTTCTGCCGACATAAATTATGTCAGAAACATTTTTCTGTCCACATATTTTGACATAACTTTATATCTGAGACATTTTCTGCCGACATAAATTATGTCAGAAATATTTTCAATCCACATATTTTGACATAATTTCATGTCTGAGACATTTGCTGTTTCTTATTTTAGAAGAAAAAATCGTACAACTTTATTGCTCATTTCAGATTAATTTAACGAGTAAAACAAAAGTCTCGATTTCCCCTTATTAGAATGTAAAAACTTAGTCTCAAACTTAGTTTTTATTACTGAATGTGGTTTTTATTATATGGCGTCCTGTGCCGCACTAGAAATTATGTTAAGTAGAAAGAAAAGTAGAACTTGTAAAGGATCGAACCATTTACAGCATAAATTCTGGCCGAAATTTATCTTTTAATTTAACCGAACCGTCAGAATCGTTTTTTGAAGAGTAGTGATCTTAACCGAAAATTTATTCCAAATAAAACAAATATCAATGATAATGTTTGGTTGTTAAAATTTTTTTTTCTCTTACACGTTTTTTAAAGAGAAAATATCCCTTTTCAGATTGTAAATGATACAACTCAAACAAATTAAATGGCAATTAAATGCCTTAGAATCAAATATTTGTCTGCTCTCCTCAATCAAACCACATGGCATTATAGGTTGCTAATATTTGGAAAATTGGCATTTTTTTTTTATCCAATGGTACTTTATGGCCATTTACCTTTATTTTGGCATTTTGACACAGAAAAATTTAAGTTCTCGAAAAAGTATTTATTTTGGAAAAAAAGTTGAAATTAATTTTTGCCCCTCAAGAATTTTTAAGGATAATTAAAAACAACTTTTGACTTCCGATCCGAAGATTAACTAGTTGATTTCATTGATGAAATTTGTTCAAAATAAAGTGACGGAATCATTTTGAAACAGCCGCGATATGAAAAAGGGCATTATTATGGCATTTTACATTCACGCTTCTGGCATTTCACATGTAAAAAATGTTGGCAACACTGAATTTAATTGTCAATTAAAACGACTAAAATATGACGACTTGGAATGCTCGCTTCTACGTTTGAGACATTAAAACGATTTTCCTAGCCGCATTAAAAAACGATTATTAATCTAATTATTCATTTTTCGCGGTTTAAACGATTGTCCTGTGGTATAAATAGATCTTGGAATAACTATTTTCTTGTCACTGTTTTTGTTTTCCTTAAGATTTAAAGACAAATATGGAGAATAATTTATTGCACAAACAAGTGAAAAGTCAATTTGAAATTAGTAAAGAAGGAGGAAAGTGTAAAATGTGCAAAAAATTTTACAAAGGCAAGTTAAGTAACCTAAAAGATCACCTTCTTCGAAAACACAAAGAAAAAGCTGGCGAAATTGACTTAGTTGAAACTACTTCGGCTACAAGGAATCGAAATAACGATGAGATTCAATTAATTAAACGAATCAAGCTGGATGTTGATGTAAATCAATTAATTAGAGAAATGATTAAGTTAATGATGAACCGTAACTTGTCTTTCGCGTCAGCTGATGAAATCGGACAATTGTCTTTAGTGAAAAATGCTCTCAAAGAATTCAAAATTGTTATAAATCGTCACAGCATGAAACGCTACATTCAACTTGCGTGTGAAAATATTTTTTCGCTCATAAGAGAAGAAACTGAAAATGTTCTTGTCTCGTTGATGTTTGATAGTGCGTCGCGATATGGAAGAAACGTGTTTGGAGTTAGCTGTAGATATGTGAAGGACGGGCAAATAGCTGACAGAACCTTAGGCATACTTACTCAAGAAAGTCGACAGTTTGGCGAAATTTTAGCTGCTCAGTTAGAAAATGTAATTGGAAAAATTGGAAAATGTGCTAATGATATCTACGCAACTTGCACAGATCAAGGAAAAAACATGACGAAGGCTTCAAAAATTCTTCAAAATGCACAAGTTCAAATGAAAGTGATCCTTGAAATTTATGGTGACGAATTTATAGATTTTGAAGACGAGGAAATTGATATTGGCGCTTTAGAGAATGAAGAAGGGAATTATAGTGAAGCCCAAACTGTTTGTGTTGAAAAATCAGTTGGATCGTTCTGTTCAGCCATGTTTTGTGGCGCACATGTGTGTCAGCTAGCTGCTAAGGACGTAACATCAATGTTTGAAGATGCATTAAATAACATCAGAAAAGTTGCTATCGAATCCAAGAAAGTAGCATATATTCAAACATTTAAAAATCTAAAAAAACCTCGTGTAGACATTGAACCACGCTGGGATTCCACGTTTTTGATAATAGAAGATTTCCATACCAACGCAGAAGCATATCAAAGGCTAAGACACGACCAATTAAAATTAAATGATGCTTCATGGAGTTTAATAGATGAATATTTCGATGCATTTTTACCAATACATTCGGCTATGATGGATTTTCAATCCGCAAAATTATCAATTAGTGAATTCTACGTTCGATGGATTCAAATGAAAATAGGAATTGAGGACGTTCCAGCAGGTGATTTGGGATTAAAAATGCTACTGACCAACGCAATCAATACACGAGAACAAGTTTTTTTTAAATGTGAAGCATTTATTGCTGCTTTAGTTATGGATCCTAGATTTTGCTTTACATCGGGTCATCAACTGTTTAATACAGAAATGTTGAATAGAGGAATTATACAGCTAATCAAAATTCATCAAAAACTTTGTACTCAACGAGAACAATCAAGTTTTTCATCAACAGAAGAATCCATACAATTAAATGCGTCATATTCCTCAAATACTTCTGAAGAGATGATTCCTATGAACTCAGAAGAAATTTATGCTGAAAAAGTACGCCGTTTCATTGAATATACTGGAGGAGGAACCAGACAAGATGTTGCTAATGCAGCTTTAGAGTCAGATCAAGATATTCGTCAATTAATTTTAAAATGGACTCTTAATGAACCGCGAGTGTCATTAGACGTTGAATTCAACATTCTTGCGTACTGGAAGAAAAACCAGAAAACAAAATGGAATCGGCTTTATGAAATCTCGCAAGTAGTTTTCGGTGCAGCGTTCTCCAGCGTAAAAGTTGAACGTGATTTCTCTGGATTCGCTTTGGTTTATAGCCATCTACGTACTCGCATTTCAAATGATTTCTTAGACTCCATCATGGTTGTAAAAAATAATCTAGATTTGATTGATAAAATAAAACTTGTTTAAAAAACTAAACGTTTCACATTTTCTATTAGTCAATTTTTTATGGCGCCCCAGTGCAAGAATCGAGTTCTGAAAACCTTTTTAGAGTCGAAACAAAAAAAAAAATTTTTTATAACGTAATAAAGTTCTTTTAAATTTTGTGTTAGCAAAGTACTTGACAAAATTCTAGCACAAAAAGTCAAAGTTAATTTTGAGAATAGATTAAACGGCCGTGATATAAAAATCTACAACTGAATTGCATTTGGGTCAAAAGACTCCAGCATCAAGAGTTTTTTTAATGCGGCTAGGAAAATCGTTTTAATGTCTCAAACGTGGAAGCGAGCATTCCAAGTCGTCATATTTTAGTCGTTTTAATTGACAATTAAATTCAGTGTTGCCAACATTTTTTACATGTGAAATGCCAGAAGCGTGAATGTAAAATGCCATAATAATGCCCTTTTTCATATCGCGGCTGTTTCAAAATGATTCTGTCACTTTATTTTGAACAAATTTCATCAATGAAATCAACTAGTTAATCTTCGGATCGGAAGTCAAAAGTTGTTTTTTATTATCCTTAAAAATTCTTGAGGAGCAAAAATTGATTTCATCTTTTTTTCCAAAACAAATACTTTTTCAAGAACTTAAATTTTTCTGTGTCAAAATGCCAAAATAAAGGTAAAAGGCCACAAAATACAACTGGATAAAAAAAAAAGCCAATTTTCCAAATATTAGCAACCTGTAATGCCATGTGGATTGTTGAGGAGAGCAGACAAATATTTGATTCTAAGGCATTTAATTGCCATTTTAATGGCTTGCGTTGTATCATTTACAATCTGAAAAGGGATTTTTTCTCTTTAGAAAAAGTGTAAGAGAAAAAAAAAAATTTTAACAACCAAACATTATCATTGATATTTGTTTTATTTGGAATAAATTTTCGGTTAAGATCACAACTCTTCAAAAAACGATTCTGACGGTTCGATTAAATTAAAAGATAAACGTTGGCCAGATATTTTCTTACGGCTAAAATTGTATTCTAACCGCTGCTTTAAATTGTCGTTCGTCCTGTGGTTAATCTATTTTAACCTGAAACGCCGCGCTGGTGAAAAACTATATTTTTAATAAGGTTTGCTTCGACCATAAATTATTCGACCTATCATGGAACGGATATAAATATTCTGACAAAGAATTATTTTCTATTTTTATTATGTTGCAGACGATTAGATCGTAGAATTTATGCTGTAAATGGTTCGACCCTTTAAAAGTTCTACTTTCCTTTCTACTTAACATAATTTCTAGTGCGGCACAGGACGCCATATAATAAAAACCACATTCAATAATAAAAACTAAGTTTGAGACTAAGTTTTTACATTCTAACAAGGGGAAATCGAAACTTTTGTTTTACTCGTCAAATTAATCTAAAATGAGCAATAAAGTTGTACGATTTTTTCTTCTAAAATAAGAAACAGCAAATGTCTCAGACATAAAATTATGTTAAAATATGTGGATAGAAAATATTTCTGACATAATTTGTCGGGCGGAAAAGGTCTCAGGCCTAAAATTATGTCAAAGTAAGTGGACAGAAAAATGTTTCTGACATAATTTATGTCGGCAGAAAATGTCTCTGACATAAAATTATGTCAAAGTAAGTGGACAGAAAAATGTTTCTGACATAATTTATGTCGGCAGAAAATGTCTCTGACATAAAATTATGTCAAAGTAAGTGGACAGAAAAATGTTTCTGACATAATTTATGTCGGCAGAAAATGTCTCTGACATAAAATTATGTCAAAGTAAGTGGACAGAAAAATGTCTCTGACATATTTTATGTCGGCAGAAAATGTTTTAGACCTAAAATTATGTCATAGTTGGTAGGCAGAAAAATATTTTGGACATATTTTATGTCGGCAGAAAATGTTTTAGACATAAAATTATGTCAAAATAAGTGGACAGAAAAATGTTTCTGACATATTTTATGTCGGCAGAAAATGTCTCAGACATAAAATTATGTCAAAGTAAGTGGACAGAAAAATGTCTCTGACATATTTTATGTCGGCAGAAAATGTTTTAGACATAAAATTATGTCATAGTTGGTAGGCAGAAAAATATTTCGGACATATTTTATGTCGGCAGAAAATGTTTCAGACATAAAGTTATGTCAAAGTAAGTGGACAGAAAAATATTTCGGACATATTTTATGTCGGCAGAAAATGTTTCAGACATAAAGTTATGTCAAAGTAAGAGGACAGAAAAATATTTCGGACATATTTTATGGCTATGTAAAATATGTCTAAAAATATGTCGACAGATCTGCCAGACATATTATGCCGTAACAACTCTGCCTTTAATCAAATTTAAAAAACTAAACAAAGTCGATTTGAGTAACCGAAATTCATTTCTTTAGCAGACATGGTCACATGACTTTTAAATAGTTAAAAATAGAAATAATTATAAATGATGAAAAATGATATGAATTGTGGGCTTTAAAAAATGCAATATTATAATAAAAAAAAAAAACTATAACTTTGTAATTTTTTTTTAATTTCATAAGTTAAAAATAAATTACTTCTCTTATATCCAACTTTTTTTTGTTGACCTGGGGCAAACGCTCCAACTACCCCATGGATAATACGGACCCAAGTTTGAGAGTGAAGTTTTCGTGACGAATCCTGTAAATGGGCAGAAAAGATTTTTATCAGGAATCTAATGGGGAGAATGTATATTATGATATTTAAGTATTCAAAATTTTACAAAACAAAAGGAAGATTCAAAAATAGCAAAAGCAGCGAGGATTCAGAAAATTATAGGACATAAAGTAGGAGGACCCTAAGGCTTTAAACGATGAGGGTTGGGTGTAAAAACATGAAAATTGGGAAAACGATGAAGGTTACGAACAAAAATATCTTAGTCTGATTCAGAGTAATTTGAATCGGGTTTTTAACCTTAAATTTGTCTTATTAAAGAATATTTTGTGTACGAACCTTGAGAAACCATACCTAATAAGTTGGACATCTGACTACAGCTAATACTCGATAAACCTAAAAACATCTACAATAAGCCTAATTCTTCTACAATAAATTTAAAGGGTTCTATTTAAAATTTAAAAAAATTGTTTGATAACAGTCTGTTAAACGATGTTAAAAGTGTTTCAAACTTCTAAATCATTTAGGTTTAGAAGCTTGGAAGGTTTAGAAGCTTAAAAGGTTTAGAAGCTTAGTTTTTGACGCAGATTATTAAATGCCATGAATATCAAAATTCCTGTTTGTTTTTTTTTAATGTTTGTATTCTTTAGTTACTAAATTCTTTAATCTGCTATTTATTTACTCCAATGTGTTTACATTATCTATACCTAAGTTAGTTTTTTCTCCATAGCATGTTGTTCTTGTAAAATGTTTTGTTGGGCTTTTATTTTAGCTTAACCTACTTTTTACACACACACACACACACAGACACACACACACACACACACACACACACACACACACACACACACACACACACACATATTAAATTTCACTCCATTAGATTTGATATTGATTTTAAACCAAGTTTACTAAAAAAGTTCTCAAAATGCCGCGCATTTTTATTAAAGGTGGTGTTTGGTCAAATACAGAGGTAATTAATTTTTTTTCAATGAACTGCTTTGAGTAAATTAAAGTTTTAACAATTTGTTGTAGCAGTTTTAAAAAAAAGCTTAAAGCATTTTTAGTGAAATTTTGAACAGGATTTCTTTGTGTGGATGTAGCGTACCAATATAAAATTTTTTTTGTTGGATTATAAATGTAAAATGAAAAGAAAATATGTAAAATAAAAATAAAGTTAAATAAAGACAATTTTTATTTAGGATGAAATTCTTAAAGCAGCTGTTATGAAGTATGGCAAAAATCAATGGAGTCGAATAGCATCACTTCTTCATAAGAAGTCAGGTAAGCAGTGCAAGGCTCGTTGGTATGAATGGTTGGATCCTAGTATCAAAAAGGTGAGTACTCTGTAGTTATCAGGAAATATGATCATGGAAGCAGCAACGAATATCTTACAAATTAGAAATGGCTGCTTTTTTCTGTTCTTTTTACATCTTTGTTTTTTGGTGATTTTTTTCTAGTGTACTAAAAATGCTGATGATTACTTCAGAAACATTTTTTAAAGCCTAACTTTCTGTCTTACCTTGAAAGTTAACTATTTAGACTGAATGGAGTAGAGAAGAAGATGAAAAACTCTTACATCTTGCAAAACTAATGCCAACACAGTGGCGAACAATTGCTCCTTTAGTAGGAAGAACTGCTGCACAGTGTCTTGAGAGATATGAATATCTTCTGTAAGGAATTATATGATGTTTAATTTCAAAGATTTTTTAACTAAAACTAATAATATGCAATAAGTACTTAAATTTTTTGTATTGCTTGATTAGTCTTTTGGCATTTATTTAGAATCAAAGGTTTATTAGGTTAACGTTTATAGTTTAGTTGAAACTTAAACTCTTGTTTTGAATAATTATGCCCAGTAATATATAAATATATATATTATATATATAAATATATATATATATATATATATATATATATATATATATATATATATATATATATATATATATATATATATATATATATATATATATATATATATATATATATATATATATATATATATATATATATATGTATATATGTATATGTATATATATATAAATATATATATACACACACACACACACACACACACACACACACACACACACACACACACACACACACACACACACACACACATAAAGTAAAATTGACACATGAAATAGTGTCCATTACAAAAAATTCAGTCAAAAAAAATTTCAAGATGTATAGATAATTTTTTCTTTCCTGAAATAGACGCAATAAATATTTTCCTGTTTTCTCTAGGGATCAAGCTCAGCGTAAAGATGGGGAAGGTCTTGATGAAGATCCTCGGAAGCTACGACCAGGTGAAATTGATCCAGCACCTGAAACAAAACCAGCAAGACCTGATCCTATAGATATGGATGAAGATGGTAAAATATTTAATGGTTCTTTGATTATTCCATTTAAATGATGTTATTGTAGTGGTTATAATAAATTGTGATAATGTTATTAAAGCAGTTTTTTGGTTAAAGAAAATCTTTTTTTTCCTAAATACTTGAATGTCTATTTATAAATCTTAGTTTTGATGATAACAAATTTGTATCATGTGACCTAACATTTTATTTATTACTTTACACAAACTTTTTTTTCTCCTGCTATTGTTATTAAAATGTGTATCATCTTAATGATTTTTTTTTTATTATCATTATTTTTGTTTTTTGTCAAAATGTTTTTTTGGGTTTCTTTAAGAAATGGAAATGCTATCAGAAGCAAGAGCTAGGTTAGCAAACACACAGGGTAAAAAAGCAAAAAGAAAAGCAAGAGAAAAGCAACTTGAAGAAGCTCGTAGATTAGCATCATTGCAAAAGCGAAGGGAGCTAAGAGCTGCAGGGATAGAGTAAGCTTGATTTTTTCTTATTAATAAAAGTGAAGACACAAGTTCTAAAATAGGTCATACTTGTAATTGACAATTGTAATTATTTTGTTTCTTTTATATTTGGCTTTTTTTTTGGGAACAAAAAACCATTTTTAAATTTCTATTCCATTTGTAAGATAAAAGAAAGAATTTCTATTCCATTTGCAAGATAAAAGAAAGAATTGGAAAGATGTGATGTGTAAACATTTCATTTGTTGACTAGCGCTTAAAATAAGATTAGCCAGATTTTCTAAGTAACAATCTTTATGATATCTGAACTTTTAATTCTTTTTTTAACAGATTGATTTTTTCAATTCTTACTATACTTTTTATAGATTGTATACTTTATATATGCAATTGTTTTTACATGTGTTTAAAATTTGTTTTACATGTTAATGCTTGTATTATTTAAAACAATTATATTTTTAAAAAAATTTTGAATTTAAATCACTTTCCTCAATTCATGTAATTAGAATCCAGAGATTTCGACGAAAAAAGCGTGCAGTAGATTACAATGCAGAAATTCCTTTTGAACGAAAACCTGCACAAGGTTTGTTTAAAAATTATCTATTGTAAACATTTATGATATTTCAATTGTTATTGTATTTGTTGTCCGTGATGCTTTTATTGTTTTATCGATTTTAAAGTTAATCATATCATCTTTTTTGTTAACCATATGATCTTTTTGTTTTTAAGGTTTCTATGACACTAGTAATGAGGATGTCAAAGCTTTGGAGCCAAATTATAAAAAATTAAGGCAGGAGCATTTAGATGAAAAGCGTCGTGATATTCAAGAAGAGGTTGTTTTTTTTAAAATCGTATTTTTACTTTGATTTTGATTAATCACAGCGTAACTAAATTTTCAATTGACAGATTTTGATAAAATGATGTTGACATTCACTCCCAGTTGTTAATTTAGGTTGCTATAGTTTTTCATTTCATTTGAAAATGTAGCTCTTTATTTTAATTTTAAGCGTGAAAGAAGAAAAGACAAAGAAAAACAAAAAAAGAGAAAAGAAAATGATCTTCCTGGTGCAATTTCATCTATTAATAAGTACGTTTTTCTATTTAATGATTTATGAGCTTACATGCATAACCTGTTTTAAAACCTAATTGGTTTAGATATTCAGTAGGAAATAGTATCATTAAACAATAGTTCTAAATAAAATATGTTTAATAACAACAGCATAAATTGTAACCCTTTCTTCTCTCATGATATTAGTGAAGTAGTATTAATATCATGACATCAGTCATGTTTTTTTATGTTACTGAAGATAAACTAACTTTTTTAATCTTACAATGAATTTTCATTTCTTCAATGTTAATTTTATTACCACTCCCTTCAGAATGATGAATCAGGATGGTTCAAAAAGAAGAAGTAAATTGGTTCTACCATCTCCACAAATCACTGATGCTGAGTTGGAGGAGGTAAGCACTATAATACAAAAATGGTTTCATGCTATAGTTTAAAAGAAATTTTAAGCTTTAAAATTTAGTGTAAGTTTTTTTAACGTTTAAATTTTTTTTATGCATTAAAAAAATGAGAACACCTTTTTTTTATCATTTTTTGCTTTTACACTTTGATGCTGCAATTTTATATGGCAGGTAGCTGTTAGCTTATTGATTTTTACTTTACCATTTTTAAAAACATTAAACAGAAATTGCACCAATCAAATTATCACTCTACAGCAAAGAATTTTTTTTTGTTTTTTGCCCATCAAATAATGAATTAAAACTTAACTGGGTTTTACTTTAAAAACAGCCTGAGGACATTGATGTGTGTCTTTATCCAGATCAATTATTTGAAAAAATTTTTTTTGTTTAATGGTTTTCTTTCTTTAAGTTGTTCATCTAAATGATCCAAAAGATATTCAAGCAGATTAAGATCTAATGTTCAATGATATAAGCAATCTTTGTACAAATTTTGCAGTGTGTTTTGTTTCATTATTTTACTGATAGATCCATCTAAGTGCCATTTTATGCCTGATATGTGGAACTAACATCTTAAATTAACTTATTTGTACAAAGTTTTGACAGGACATTGAATGTACTTTATTTCATCAAATCGAAACAGCATAAACTTTGACTCTTTACTCCAGAGAATTTTGGTCCATTTTCTTGATGTCCAGTGAAGATGCCATTTGGCAAGCTCAAGTTGATTTGATTTAGCTCAGGTAATACAATTTCTTCAAGAAATCAATGGTTTCTTGAAGGAGCATCACCTAGATAATCCTGAAGTATGCAGGTGAACTTTAACAGTTATAGCACCATCTATTGTATTTTTTATACAATTTACAACTAATTGAGTGGGTAGTCTTTCAAATGTCTTTTAAAAACTTTGTGATGATCCTGTCCTTTCTCTTGTTTATAACATGAGTTTTTAAAAAGTTTTATTAACCACTACATCCACCTTTTTCTTTACACATTTAATAATTTTACATGGAAACTCCAATTTGAGCTGTATTTTGATGCCCTTTTAAAACTTCTTGAATTATGAGTTCCTGTTTCTAACACTAAGTCATGAAGCAAAAAAAGTAAATAAATAAAAAAAGTTGGTCCTTTTATGGTGTTTTTAGGTTGTAAAGCTTGGTATAGCAAGTGAGCAAGCAAAAGCTTTTGTTGATAATGAAGATGAAAGTGCAAGCAAAGGTTTACTTTCAGATTATTCTATTACTCCTGGTACTAACTTACCAATTAGAACACCAAGAGCACCAGCAATGCAAGACACCATTTTCCAAGTAACAATTTATATCTCATATTATATCTCATAAATATTTCTTAATATTTATTTTTAAGTAATTTTTTCAGTTTCAAAAACTTCTTATTACTACTTGTATTATTAATCTGCATTATTCTGTATCTGTTTATTATCTTTAAGATATGTCATTTGTTAGGAAGCTCAAAATATTCTTGCATTGCAACAAGTTGATACACCATTAAAAGGTGGTATTAATACCCCAATGTATACCAGCAACTTTGATGGAGCCACACCCAAGCACCAGCAAATACAAACACCCAATTTGATGATTGCAACACCTTTCAGAACACCTGCAGATGGGGGACAAGGTTTCCTTTTTAATAGTTTGTTTTTCAGAGTTTTTTTTTATTATTATTTCTTATTCTTTTTTGTTTCTCATTATTCTTCATTTTTTTTCTTTCTTTTTCTTTATTTCTTTCCTTCTTACTCTTCTTTTTTTTCTTATTCTTCATTTTTTTCTTTCTTGTTTTTCTTTTTTATGAGTTAGCAGATAATTTTTTTAATAGACTTGCTGGTTTCAAATAAGTTTATATATTTATACTTTTAATACAGTCTTTCTTTAAAAAAGTCCTTTATTTAATACAGTTCTTTCTTTAATGCAATCCTTGCTATTGTATAAATCAAAGATGATCTTTCTCATTTCCTAGGCTTTACTCCCAGAAACACTCCCCGTGTAGGAGGAGTACCTCAAGGAATGACTCCTGGAGCATCTGTTAGGGATAATTTAAACATAAACAGAGATGACATTTATGAAAATCAAATGGAAATAAAAACTCAACTTATAGCAGGATTGCAAAGCTTGCCTAAACCAAGCAATGATTTTGAAATTGTGGTGCCAGATGTAGGTGCTTTTTGATTTTTCAATTTATTATCATGCATATATATTCCTATAGTATTTTATATAACAAATAACATTTTTGCTGTTTTAAAATGAAATTGTACAAATTTCTTAATAAGTAAAAAGTTATTTTGAAAACAGTTTTCATTAGGATATACTATTTTATGCCCAAACCAATCAAAGATTTCATTTTTTTCAGAAATTTGAAATAAATTTGGATGAAAGCGTTGATACAGGATTTGTAGAAGATGCATCAGATATAGAGGCAAGAAACTATCTTAAGCAAAAAGAAAAAGGTTTGTGTATTTTTTTTTTTTTTTATAGAGAAATGTTTTTATTTATAAGTGGGATTATGGTTTCTTTCCTTGATTGCTTTTTACTATATTGTTAGAAATTATAAAAGAACGTAGAAATTGTAATTATTGAATTTATAATACAATTTAAAATATTCGCTTGAATCAGGTTTATCAAACTGCTTCAGTTGGTATTGTTTTTCTGTTGTTTTTTTAACTATAGAAGCTGCGGAATTTCGAAGACAAGCATTGTCTGTTCAGAGGAACTTACCTCGTCCTTCTGATGTAAATACTTCAGTGTTAAGGCCTGATGAGATGAGAAGAGATCTAAATCCGTACCAGGAAGTAATAGTTATATAGTATTATTAATTAGTAAAACTAATAAGGTATTCTTTTTTAAGTGTCTGTGTTGTCAATTATAATATACTTTTTTCATTTTCAACAACCATTTTATTTGCTGTAATCAAACTTTCAGGCTGAAGAAATGATAAAAGCTGAGATGGTGCATATGTTACGCCACGATATAGTTTACCACCCGACAGAACATCAATTGAGCCTGCTCAGTTTGAAAAAAACAAGCGTCTCTGCACAAGCCGTAGTCAATTCAAATAAACGTGTTCTTGAAGAATCGCCTTTAGAAAAAATTTCTGATAAAGAAATGGAGGCGGCTCGGTCTTTACTAAACGAAGAAATTGAAATTGTTAAAAAAGCTATGGCACACGGTGATCTATCCATCGATGTGTACACAAGAGTGTGGGAAGAGTGTTATGGTCAGGTACGAAGAAAATTAATTTGAAGTTTTTTGCTATACCAATATAGCTATTTGTCAGGGTTTGAAAAATGAAATTCTCGTGTTCTAATATTTTTATGTTCTATTTTTGTTCTGTTTTTTTTTTTCTATTTTATGTTCAGTTATTATATCTACCAAACCAACAACGCTATACTCGCGCAGCACTTGCTAGCAAAAAAGATCGTGTTGAATCGCTTGAAAAACGCCTCGAGGTTTGTGTCTTATTTCGTTACGTTATTAATCGCATTTGTTTAAAAACTACTTTTACATCAATTCAACAAAACGTAACATTTTGTTGAGTTGATGGAAAAGCAGTTTTTACTTAAAATGAGTTCAACGCTTAACTTCTTTTTTTTTTATACAGATTAACCGTTTACACATGACCGAAGATGCAAAGAAAGCAACTAAGCTAGAAAAGAAGCTTAAACTCTTACTCGGAGGTTATCAGGTAGGCAAGAAAAATGCAAACCATAGTTAACAAATTCATTTTGCATAAAATTATTATTGATTTCAGAAGAAAATGAAACTCTCTTACGCTGTCTAAGTTTTGCACTTTCTTTTATAGTCGAGAGCTGTGGGTTTAAGTAAGCAGATTTCTGACCTACACGATCAAATCGAACAGTGTCGAATTGAAGCAGAGACGTTTGAGATGTTACACAAACAAGAACTTCAAGCAGTTCCCAGGCGCATTTCGGTAAGTGTTTGAAAATCTTTTCATGTTTCCTTTTGTGTTCATTTTTTAATTCCATACTCTTAATGCAGGCATTAGAAGAAGATGTCGTCCGTCAAACAGCTCGTGAACGTGATTTGCAGCATAAATACTCAGATTTGTTATACGAACGTGATCGACTAGTAAAAATCAGTGAGGAGCGGAGGTAGTGTTTAAAAGTGTCCACGGCAGCATCAACAACAAGGCGCTGTATAAGAATCTTAGTTTCGATATTTTCAATCACCATCTTAGTAATCAATTTTCGCGCGTCACCTATTGTTAAAATATTCACAAAATAATCCTTTAAAAGGGTATTTTTCTGAAATGGTATTTCTTGTAAAGAATGTTTGATTCAATTTTAAGCAATAAACCTGATAGCAGATGTGATGGTTGTGTTTATATTAAAGTACATTTTGATTGTTTAGGAGAAGCAAAAACAGTTTTTTTTTCCTATTAAAAACCTTTGTTTTTAAATGAACGTTCATTTAAAAATTCATGCAAAACGGTTCTTCTTTAATAAACTAAACACTTAAAAGATAAAGACACAAATCAAACATTTCCACTAATTTCAACTCAAAGAAGACTTTACTCGGCCTTTAACTCATTCTGGATGTAATCATGTTTGCAATTTTGTGTGTAATTATGATTGGAGTTCCCAACCATCTTTATTTTTTAAAAAAAATAAAGATGGTTGGGAACTCCAATCCAAAAAAGTTACATCTAACTTTTTAGTGCAACTTTCTTTTGCAGTTTTTAGTTTCTCTTTTAATAAAACTTGAAAAAGAATCAAGAAAATTTACTCTTAAAAGATAGTGTCAAATTAGTTTTAAACTTGACTAAATGGTTAATTGTTTCATGCACATTTTATCTTTTTTTAACGAGACGTTGAAAATTCTTAAATGTGCTTTAAAATTAAAATTTCTGTCAACAAATTTTTGAGCAGTTAAAGCTTACTGAATATGTAACTACCAAGCCTCATTTTCTTTTTTGCTTTGTTTCCAAAGTTTTAATTTTCTTTCACTGAAAGTTTTGTTAAGTTACATTTAATAAAAAAGTTTTCGCAAAATGAAGCCGACTACTTCAATTGAACAGTTAATTTGCATCCCAGCGCTAAGGACTTCTTAGAGTATTTTTTTGCTTCTAATCACCCCAAAAGAATCATTCAATGTTGTGTGGCGAAGCGGAAGACCAATAAACCAACGTCTCGAAGCCTGAATCAGGCGAAAAACCTAAAAATGATAAGTGTTTAGGAACATCAATCATTTACAAGTCCTTATTCACCAGTCTTGAACTTTAACGAAAAGAATTGCAAACAAATTCAAGTGTGATCATTCCTAAATCGTAAAAACATTTAAAAATAAAACAAGCATTTGCTATTTACAAAAAACCAATTCCTGATCACACTGATTAATAGTTAGAGTAGATGCAATAGAGGTGTGGAGGAATTAGTCACAAATTCAGAAATCTTGAACTTATCGTTGATGATAAGTCATTATTTAAACATGACTTATCATCAACGAAATAATGGATTTTACTCAGATGAACTGAAAAATTCACCGGATACTTAAAAATAAAAGCGTAAAAGCAAATTTGAAAAAAAAAGATTTAATCGCTCTAGATCATTTATCGTTCTTGCGGGACTTGAAATTAACCAAACAGTTTATACAAATGATGGCATCATCAAAAGATTAATTTCTTTTATCTTCTAAAATCATCATGAAAGTCTCTAATAAAGTCATTTATTATTTTGTCTGGAGTTTAAGCTCTTCGTTAGGCGCAAATAAATCAGGATTGTCTGCTTTAAATTTTGCTCTTGAATCTTGATAACTCCTCTTCATAGGATAACAATAAAGGGGGAAAAAAAATTATTTCAGAAAAAAAGGAAATAAAATTTTCTTTTTACTATCTGAAAACTTTAATGATCATTCTGAAAGCAAATTTAATCAAGATTTCAGATAACAAAAAAAAATTGTTTATAAATTTTATTTGCTCTTAAACTTAAAGAAACATTCAATTATAAATAAAAAATCTGAACAAAATTTTTGAGATCAAAATTTTCTCCAAGAAATTAACTTTTTTAACTTTTTAGTATCAAATGGGTCCTTCAATAACTTCTGTGAATCTATTTTGTGTTGATTCTATTAACTTGTTTGTTGTATCTGGATCAATTTGAGCCAAGTTTCTTGGAGTAATGTCTTTGGCTCTTCTTTCTTTTTGAGAATTTTGACTCGTTAGTCCACAAAACTTTCTTTCAGAATGAATTTCACTGTAAATCTTCTGCAATTACATGAAAAATGTACAACTTGACCAAAAAACTCCTTTTCAGTGCAACTTTTTCAGGTATAAAAACTTACCAAATTTTATCTTAGGACTATAAAGCTCAACTTTATCTTAAGAATTATTAATTATATTAAGTACATAATTGATAATTCTTTTATAACATAAATAAAAAATATCATTTAAATTTAACATTTTTTTAAATTCATTAAAAAAATCTTATTTATAAGAAATTTCTCTAATTTTAAAGTAAATAAAAACTAATTAGTTAAGTCAATTACTTCAACTTTCCCTTTTTTTATTCTAGCTGGCCACCGACAAACAGGGCATTTATTTTGGCTATTTTCCAAAACTAACCAATTGTAGATGCAACTTTTATGAAACATGTGTAAGCAAGGTAAACCTGTCACAATATCATTACATTTAAAGTGTTCCAAACAAACAACACACTCTCTGGCAGAATACCCATACTTTTGATTTGCATCCTCTTTGAGAAAACCTTTATATTTTGATATTCCAACTGAATCCACAGCACTATGTTTGCATTCACATTGTTTATTTAAGATTAAAAGAGAATTTTTTTTCTTATTAAGAGGAAAACTGCAAAAATGCCAGGATGGCAGATCTTGAATATAGCTTAATGAGTTTAAAGGATGGAGCCATAAATCAGGAGTTGATAATCGCTGCAAAACTCTATCTATACTCTCTTCAAATAAAAACACTTGAAAGTTTGGAGTTATATAAGAAAACAGAGATGTTATCATATTGTTAAAATCTTGAATGTCATTTAATAAAATTGTAACTAATGAAACAGGAACATTTTCCTCATTATTTAAAAGCTTGTAACGTAAATAACCAAGAACAACTCCATAAAAAATAAAACCAACAAATGCTAAATATAAATGTTGCATTACTTGAAGAAAATCCTGCCGCACAATTGCAGCCATATCTGAAAACATCAAATACTGAAGAGCTTTCAAAAATAACTCTGTAACTGGCTGAATTTGTGGTAAGTTAATAATTTGAATAATAAGTACCCAAAGTGATACCAGAGCAATGTTTGTCAAAATACAACCCCAAACATAATAAATAATTCTTCTTATTGGCCCACCTTTTTGCAAAAATATTTCTAACCAACAAGCCATGTTAAACATTATCACAGTTAAAATAAAAATATCATTTAATTCAGGACGCAAAGTTCGTAAAAATAAATCCATGCATGTGTAAGTAAAATTTTCTCCTCTATGTTTTCCATAACTGTATTTTGAATACTTATTGATTGCAACTGCATTGTCATTGTCATCACTGGATTTTAGTATATAGAATTCAACCCGACCACTAAACTTAACTGAAAGAGAAGTAAAAAAGAGAGGAGGCGCTTTATTGCTTGAAGAATATACAAATAGCATAGAAGGAAACCCATTGGCAACAGGTTCACTGCTAATTTCTTTAAATGATTTAATGCTTTTAAGTTTAAAATAAAGTTTGGTTTGAATCCATTGGAGTATGCTGTCTATAGAAATTGTTTTTTGATACCTATAAACAGCTATATTTTCCTTAGCCATACTTAATAGTAGTGATGGTTCATATACTTTAAAATGCATGCATAATTGACTATCAGTATTACAGTCATAAGTTGCAGTTTTTATTCCATAGTAAGTTAGTTTATCAGAAAGGAAATTCCAGTCAATTTCTTCCATGGGAAAAGATGCATTTTTGAAGGAATGAACTAAAATCAACCAAATACTCGCATTGGTATCCTCAATCTTTTCAATATACTCATGAAAAGAACAAAGAACTGAAAATGATGGAGATCTAGCTACAGTTTTTGATAAAACATATTCCATTAACAGAGGATCTTTCTCTTCAGATGCAAAAGATCCTTTATTTTCTTGGAAAAAATCATTCCAGAAATATTTTGGTAAATATTTGACGATAGCATCTTGAAATGAGTTTAAAGAGAAAGACTCCAAAGAAAAATCAATAATCCTCACTCCAACAAAAACTAATAAAAAATAAATAAACAAAAAAATAAGTTTTAAAAACATGCATGAATTTGCATTAAGACATCATTGTGACTACTTTTATGGCATAAATCTACTTCAATTACGAACCATATATCACCTTGTTTTTAATTGATAACCATAACATAAACACAAACTTGCCTCAGTTTGGTGCGAATTTATTCCTAGGAGTTACAATATAAAAATAAAACTACAAAATTCTACCTATAAAATTATATTTATTATCTAAATTTAAAAAATACCAGTTTAATACATAAAGCTTTATTTTAATTTTAAATACTTACTTCAAAATATATTTTTTAAATTTTTAAATCTAGTTTATATATATATTAATATAACCCCTGGAATAAAATGTAAAAAAAAAAAAAAAAACAGTTGCTAACAACAAGTTCGTGCTTTAGTTCGTTTTTACTACGCACAATACCTAAAAGCAGAAGAAAAAAAAGCTGAATATAGTTACCGGCCACATGACATGTTATGACAAAATTTATGATAATTACGTTCGCGTGCTTTATAAATACATAGAGCATACCAGTAAATTAAAAATATAACTCAGGTAATTGAAGCGGTTTTTTATTGCATTTTTTTCTGGAACTTTTATAAGAACTGTATAATCTGGTATAAGTTACTAATGGTATAGGTTCTTTTTACTTCCTGTTTTTCAGTTCCTAGAGATTCTTCATAATAAATCTTAATTTGGAGCTTCGGTGTTTCTGCAGCCCGTTCATAAAGATGTATGCATACTAGATGAGATGGTATACAAACCACAGTTTGAGATCCTTGAGAAGTTTGTTAGCAGTAGCTCTCAAAGCTGACTCTATTGGAGAAAACCATAGCAAACTATTGGATAAGCGTAGCAAACTATTCTAAGTATTACCCTTAGACTAGTATTAACTTCCAATTTAACCTCATAAAAGCTTGAAAATGTTTGATCAGTATTAAAAACTCTTGCTTCGGATGCTGGTGATGTTACCGATGCTGGTGTTACCATATCCTTACTTTCACATTAATAGACTCAGTTTTCCTCTAAAACACATCGTAACAACTTTCTTCATCTGCTCAACAGAATTTTCAATTTTCCTTGATTAATATAACTTGTAATCCAACGCGTATCCAAATGTGTAGGATGTATTCAAAACGTCGCATCCAGCAATTGAAGGTGGACCGGCCCAAGTACACAGCTATGTCTTGCAGAACATGCATTGTATGACTTACAAGATGTAGTATTAATTAACCCATATAAAATTTTACCATTATACATAGTTAAATAAATCTTAAATTTTATGTGAAAATTTAGAGCTGATTAGTTCATCTTTATCTTTTGTTTTGACAAAAATTCATCCAGATCCTCTCTATCAGTTAAGAGATCTATTAATTTCCAAATAAAAATTGCTGTTTAAAAAAGACTCGATTGTTTTTAATAACTTCGTATAACTTAGTTTCCATGAATTTTTGTCGTTACAAGTTTTTGCTTGATATGAAATCCACAGTGAAAGGTTTGAAGTGAAATACAAACCACTTTTTTTTACTAAATTTCCAATAAGATTCTTTAAAAGTATGATTTTAGAGACTTTTTCTGAGAGCTTGCAGAAGTGGCTTCCCCTTTGATGATTTTCTCAAAAGAGCAACTTTTCTTTTCTTTCAAATAGTTAAGAAGAAGAAAAAGAATATTGTCTCCTTTGTGATGCAAAGAGGCGTTTCTTATGAACTGAAAGATCAATCTGGATTTTCAGACTGAGTATCTTCAGATTTCATTATAATTGGTTCATTAACGTCCGTGCTCTTTCTAATTTTACAAGCTTTATCAAATTAGGAAGTCTTAAAATAAGTGGAAAATCTGTTTTGATGAATCACCTGAGACATTTTTAAAAAAAGGACACTAGGGCAGAAGGTAGAGAATAATTTGATCAACCAACTTAATCATTCTCTTGCTCTTTCACCAATAAGTCAATACAGTAATTCTAATTAAACAATATAAATATTTCAATATTTTTTTCTTGCCAAATAAAGATATAGGTATTACTATAATTTAGCCTTTCTCCTTAGACCTGCAATAATATTATTTCTTTTTACTGTCATCCTCTCTTGTTAACATTTACTTTCTATTTTAATAAGTCTTGAGCATAACTTTTGGTCTTTCATATATTTAGTTTTTAAATAAGATATGAATCCATGTACAGTTTGTCACAGTTCAATTATTGCAGAGTAATTTTTTCTCCTTTATCATTTCTGAAGTCAAATTACAACAACGAAAGCTTCAACTAGGGCGCTGCAATATTTTCTACGTTGCTTTGATTTGAAACTGATTTTCTCAAAACAGTTTTTTTCTTTGATAGCTGTAAGCCTAGATTGCCTTTCTTCAGATGCCTCATTTGCCTTGACTGTTGAATCATAATTTCTTCGAATCTGTCATCCTTTTCTGAAACAGTCTCACTTGCCGTTGATACTGAAACATGATCCCTCTTTCCTGTAACCTCCGTTCTCTAACGGGAAACAAAAAGTTAAGAGACAAAATTAAAGATTAAATATCTCAAAAACTAAGGAAATAAAAAAACAAACAGTTTTTTTCATTTTGTAAAATATTTATTCATTTATAAGTTTTCACTTTTTAAATAATGAAAAACATCATGATCTACCGTATTTCTTAATTTTGCCTTGACTCCCTTCATTATGGACTATAAATACTTTCAGTCAATTTCTTTCCTTTTTTTTTTCCCATAATCGATTGGCCTTGCTTGTGGAATATACGGCGGATTGATCTCCTTAACAACATAGTTCAAATTTTTGTATATCAATGCAAAGGTGGCATTTGAGTTATGGGCACTTGCTAAATCTGTGCCAAAATATGTACTGAAATTGGGGATAATGTTTATAAAGAAATGGGAGAAGTCTTTTCATTAAGCATTCCTCAAAATATAGCTCAGATTTGATGGAGCATGACTTGATTTTAAGAATAAGTGGAGTCGATATACCTGCAATTGAAATTGCTACCAATACGAGAACATTTGAAGGGAATTTTTCTTTTCCTGCATCTTTCACGTTTTCTGAACACATATCGATGTTATCGGTGTAAATTCCTGCGTTACCGGGCACATCCATACCATTAAATAAAAAAATATTTTTCGTCGTCAATCACTATATCTTCTTTTTTTTTTTTTATAAAGATGGTTTGCCAACTTTCGACTCAGTTTTTTAGTTCTCACAGCTTCATCATCACTGTATTTTGGAGTCTTTAACTTGTCGATCAATGTGCAATTTATCTCAGACCTTACATAAAGTTGAACGTGCATATCCTACCTATAAACGTGCATATTCTTCTTATAAAAAGTGATTGACGATTTCTAATTTTTTCATTTTTGGATTTTTTACAATGAAGTTTTTAACACGTTCTCGGAACTAGATCTTTTGATCTTTTAGGCTGTTTGTTTTAAGTTAATGGAAGATCGAAGAGACTAAATAGTTGTTAAAAGATGTGTTAGAGGTATTTTTGACTTAGCCCATGTTTCGATATATCTGACCAAAGTAAATATTTTTCGTATGTTAAACTTCTTGTTGGATTTAGGGCTGGAAGCTTGTTAATATTTTTAAAAAGTTTTTCTCATCTCTCAGTAACAATTGTGTTTAGTTTTTAGAATATCTTTAAAGCATTTTCTTACACATTTTCATTCCTTATATATTTTGAGAAAACTTTTGCAAAACAGTCGCTGCTGCATTGACGCATATGAAGGTATCTTGTCGCAGCATATTTAATTGATGATTTGTTGCAGCATAATTTAATTGAAGATTTAAAAGACAATTCGAGCGATCGCAACAATTAAAGGATATTGAACTTGTAAATTTGCTTGAAGTACTTAATAACCTGTTTTTAAGTACAAGTACATGTTATTGTTTGCAGATGTTGTAACTTTATTGTTTGAATATCATATAAACCTTTTTTTTTCTTTTCTTTAACATCTATTATTTTTTATACTGAAACTTTTTCATTTTATCGATTTATTATTATTATTATTATTTTTAGCTATTAACTTTGTCATAATTGGACACAATAACGCAATAAATATTATGAAAGCTCAAATAAGCTTCGGACAAATAAGCTCGCAAAATTAAAAATTTCATGAAATTTTGTGACAGGTTTTAAAACGAACAATTTATTATTTATGCTTGTGAATAAATCTGAATGAGTTGCCAGCAATCAATTCCATCTATTTAAACTTTTAGAAATTTGTAGTGAAAATTTTTAAACTTGAATATTTATATTTCAGTGTTCTCAAACATTGAAACGAAGTTTGTGCAGTTTCATCCATCTTCTGGGTATTTTGGGTATTTATTGGGTATTTATTCATTATTATCATTTTTTTTTTTTTTTTTTTTTTTCTAGCCCGAAATATGAGTAAAAATATTACGACAATTTTCATTTTTTCCACAACCTTAACTTTAAGAAACACTACCCCTTTGAACTCAAGTGTAATAGTTGCAAATCTGGTGAAAAAAGACTTTAATCATGAAATGGTTGTGGTTTTGCTAACGTGCATAGTGAGCGTGTTCGCTGTGTCAGGAAACCTTCTCATAATTTACCTTTATTTTCAAAATAAAAATCTTCAAACTATCACCAACACTCCGTTGATTTCGCTCGCGGTGGCAGATTTGATTATCGGACTTTTCCCCGTAAACATGAGTGCAATGGAAACTATTTTAGGTTATTGGCCCTTTAATGACTTATTATGCGAGTTTACCTTAGTGATAGATTATTCGTGTTGTCAAGCATCAATTTATCACATAATAATAATCAGTATCGATAGATATCATTCGATAAAACAGCCGTTAAAATATCGAGGAAAAAAAAGAAAATCACGTATAAAGCTATATATATTATCTGTTTGGATTGTATCTATTTTGTTGTGGACACCAGGGATAACATTGAAAAACGTGCTTGGAAGAACTTCAATTGAAAAGCAGTGTTACAGTTATTTTTTAAGCGTAGATGATTTGACATTTTACAAATTGAAGATTTATTTATTGATAGTTTCTGTTGGATTGGGTTATTTTGCTGTAATTCCTGTTGTGATTTTTATTTATGGTAAAATTTACTTCTTAATAAAACATCAGTTTAAAGTAGTGCCTCGCAAAAATGAACTTTCAAAGAGCGATGAATTTAAAGAAAACATCAGTAAGGCAGGCTCCATCACGAATTTCAAAAGCGAAAAAAACTTTTTGAGACGAAAACAGCTTCTTAGACACAAAAAAGCTTTAAAAATGATAGCAGCCATTATTTTGGCTTTTATTGTAACTTGGTTTCCGTATAATTTGCAAATGGTATTGCTGCCGTTTTGTCCAAAATGTTACAACGATCTTGCTTTTAACATTAGCAACATTCTATCGTATTCAAACTCAGCTGTTAATCTTTTTCTTTATGCATTTATGAACCAAGGGTTTCGATCTGCAATTAACAAACTGAGGAAAAACATCAGTAGGTCTGTGGTGTTATAAAAGCGTTCTACCATTTTGAGTTCGCTTCAAAAAATTAGAAACGTAAAAATTAGATTGAAGAAAGAAAAAAGTGAATCAGAAGAATAAATTTGTATTTTGTTGATTTTTTAGCAGTTGCATTGTGTGCTCAGAGTTTAGTAACTAAGCACCTGTGTTCTAAAGAAGTTTGTCGCAAAAACAAAACAGGTGCTTTGTTTAGAGAGTTAACAAATACTCACAGAGCTCTGAAAATACTTTTGTGAATTTTTTTAATCAAAGAATGAGATTTCAACTCTTTTTAGTTCGCTTTTTAAATTTTGAGGTTTTTAAGCCATGACTGAAACTTAAGTTGTCGATATTTTTTTTAATATTTGAGTTTAAAATTTAGTGAAAAATCTATTTTTCTAATTCTATTATCAGCTTGAGTATTTCTAGTTTTTCACTTCATAACGAAATTATTCAATATATTTGGCATGTTCAAAAAGCCTAATGAATTTACTAATATTTTTTATTGCATAATAATAACATAAGCGTATTATTTTCAAGCGTATTATTTCCAAGTAATTTAGTCTCCATCACACCTTATAACATTATTACAACAGTCATACAAACGTTTTAGTTCCATTTCAAATCGATCAGCTGGTAGTAAACTGTACTACTGCAACGCAGTTTCCTTAGTTTTTTCCGCAAACGTAAAATCATATTATTGGAGAGACTTCTTTAAACACTCACCTGTCGGATTGGTTTAGGTCAAGGCTAGCAAACAATAATTTTTTTTTAAACACCGACCCTGTCGCATTGGATCAGCTAACAATGATTTTTTAAGGCAGAGAAAGAAAAAAATCAATTCTTAACATCAGTTGAAAAAGTTTTATGATTTTATTCTATTTACAGTTTAAGGGTCAGGAAAGGCGAATGCCCAATAAGTAAACTTTGTTTTGTATATTAAAAGTAGTGGATAAGAGAAAATTATAACACCTAACATCCCGCCGAAACTTTTTCAACTATCATCAAAATAAACCATATATATGTTAAAGTTTCAATATCGTAAAAAATATTCATCGTAAAATATAATTATCATAAAGTTTTCAAAACCCATCATAAATTGTAATTGTAAAGAGAAAGAGGATAAATTATTGATAAAGAACTCTAAGAATAAACAACAAAAACTTAAGAAACGAAAAATGAGTTATGAGCAACAACTGTAAATTTGAAATCACATCTATATCCGCAATGTTTCCGTAGCCTAGGTTTGGTCTCAAAACCTCGTTTTTTATTCTTGACCATGTATAGAACTATACTCAAACATTCTAGAACTACGTTTTGATAACTAAATTTCAGAGTAAAAGGAGTAGATATTTATTAAATGTTAAGCTTAATTTTAAAGATTATTTAAAGAATAAGAAATATGTTTTACACAAAGCTATATCAATATTGAATGCCATTGTAATTTCACAATAAAATTGAATAAAAAAAATAAAAAAATGATCGATGGTATTCTCGTCAAAGTCTTCCTTTGGTTTCCAAGAAAAATGATTTTATTTTTTGAGCTGCTCTAATTTTTACTTATAAATTTTAATAATTAATTTCAATAAGATTTTTACACAGTTAACTAACCTACGAAAAATGTAACTAAATGCGAGATGGTGCACTCTCATCGTGTTCAAGCGGTTGACAAAGCGAAAGGATTGGTGCATTAACTCTCATCGAGTCTTATGGGTGTACAAAGGGCATTATTACCTGCACGTAACAGTGCATCATCTAGAGTTGCAGAACCATTTTAATTATCTTCAAAGAACTAATCGGAATGAAAATAGATCTTGGCAACAAGTATGAAGTCAGTGCCTCAATGTCAAAAGCAATATTAGAAGTATATTCTGTGGTCTTTGCCGCTTAAGAGAATTATTGAATAAGGTTAGATAGTTGATAAAAATAATCGCTATGAGTTCGGTGCCTGAATGTCAAAAGCAATATTAAAAGCATACTTTGTGCTTTTTACCGCTTAAGAGAATTATTGAATAAGCTTGAATAGTTGATAAAAATGTTTGGTGTTTCCATGGTACTTTCATTCCATTCTAATTCTTTAATATCAAAAATTTAAATTTTAATATTGTAAAACTAAATAATAAATCTAAATAACAAAAATAAATAAAATGATAAAATACTTTAACGAACATATTTTCAATCAAAGAAATAAATGCTTACATAATTACAGACCACTTTTACTTGTAATTTATTGTGTTTTGGGATCATGAGAGAGAGTAGGCAAAGGGGGAAGATTTTTCTTTAAACATTTTGTAGTTGATTTA
Organism: Hydra viridissima; assembly: GCF_058129835.1. Taxonomy (NCBI): domain Eukaryota; kingdom Metazoa; phylum Cnidaria; class Hydrozoa; order Anthoathecata; family Hydridae; genus Hydra; species Hydra viridissima. Next base: position 8,874,049 of record NW_028324302.1, on the reverse strand, counting down.
TTTAAACACTGATTTAAAACAACTTTTAAAGAAATGGATTTCGAACTTATTTCTCGATTGCTTTAATACTTTTAACATAATATAATTTAATGTATTAATATGTTTAATAATTGTTTTAATTACTTTAAAAAATGATGAAAAGTAAAATGTTGTTGTTCAGATAGAGGTTAGTGGAGTATTAAATGTCTCCACACCTAATAAAAGCTTCATTACAGACTTGCATATCTGCTTAAACAGGCAGGTCTTCGTAATAAAGCCCTGTCTGTTTAAGCACATAGGCAAGTTCGTAAACCAAATCAAACAAAATATTAAATAAAGGTTCTATAGATTTAATAAATATTAACTTTTGAAACTATATCGGATAAGTATACACAGTGAGGTTTGAAATTGACAGGTCAGTCACAACGAATGATGAATCATAAACTTATTTTGAGATATTTCTCTTCTGTTGGCCAAAGAAGTTGAACTTGAACTATTTAAAATGAAACTTCATAATCAAAGTCTCACAAATGAAGTTCCTTGACATTTGATATTTGGAACAAATGTTAAATAAAAATAATTTGCTTTGATGCCAAAAGTAATAAATAACTTTCAATATATATTTTATAGTCGCTCTTTAATTCTGACGTTAATATTTATTTTTAAATATTTGACGATTAGATGAAGGCTTAGCGTTTCCAGTTAAACGTGACACGTGACACTTTATCTTAAACTAAAGTTTGAATTTTTCACTCCGTTTTCTGTTTATAGCAACTTCATTTGCAATTAAATCATTTTCAGTGTTTTATACACGAAGCGTTGTTATTGATTTTTTAAGCATTTTGAACAGCGTCACCAGTCTCAGTCAAAGTTTGCTTGTTCATAAAATGTCAGCCTTAATTGCATATGTGTCAACCGTCGTTTGACAAACCGGATTACAAAGGATTTTTAATCCGTTTTCATGCGAACAGTTTAAAAACCAATATTGCTTTATTTAAGTTATTTGTATTGAAATTCTTGCAACGCTCACAAACTCTTTATGCTAATTAGGTGAAAGTTATCCTAAAATTTCCTACCACAAGTTCTTCTACTTCTGTTGCAGTAAAGAGCGGGTTTTTTTTTTTTTAAAAAAAAAAAGTCAAGTGTGTGCTAAGGTTACCACGTGAATTTCTATTTTTAGATTTTTAACGGTTTTAAGATAAAAGTGGTCTTAATTAAAAGTTCGCAGTTTTGGAATATTTTTTAAAAAAGAAAGCTTATCGTTAAAAACTTTTCTAAATGTTATTCATTTTAGTTCCATGAAAACTTTTCATGTGCAAAAGTAAGACTCGTTTTAACGTTATTTTAAAAAATTGTTATTAATATTTAGATTTTTTTTTTCAGATCACTTATAAATCAAAATGGCTGCTGACAGAGATTTTATGATTGCTCCAAATATTTTCTGGAGTTCTAACATCAGTTTACATACAAACATGACAGCTGCAGCCCTTGAAAAACATCTTGCACGCAAAGTAATTGTCATTATCCTGTCCTGCTTAACAAGCTTATTTATAGTTTTAGGTAATCTTCTCATTCTCTACTTTTATTTTCGAAATAAAAAATTTCGAACTATCACTAATATACCGTTGATTTCCCTTGCTTTGGCAGATTTCATTATTGGACTTTACCCCCTGAACATGAATACAATTGAAAAGATTTTTGACCATTGGCATTTTGGGAAATTGACTTGCCAAATTACAATTATCATTGATTATGTTTGCAGTCAAGCATCAATTTATCATATCATCTTGATTAGTATGGATCGCTATCTTTCAATTAAAAAGCCTCTGATTTATCGAGGAAGATATAGAAAATCTCGTATCAAGTTATACGTTCTTATTGTTTGGATTTTTTCAATTATTTTGTGGGCCCCAGGGATAACATTGTCAGTAAAGTTTTTTGACGGAAAGGAAACATTTTTAGTTGACAACTGCTATAAAGATTTTTTAAAACTAAATGGATTATATTTGCACAGTGCTAAAATATACTTATTCATATTTTCGGTCGGATTTGGATATTTTGTATCGATTCCAATCGTAGTTTACATTTACGTCAAAATGTACTCTCTAATGAAGAAAGAGTTGGCAATAATACCTCAACTGAGCCTCATTTCAAATAGCCGCTCATTTAATGACTTATCAACGGAAGCTGAATTCGAAGCTAAAAGTGTGACCTCATATAACATTAAGGGTAGCGAAGTGAGCGAAGAAAGTCTTTTTAAACATAGAAAGCTTATTAGACACAAAAAGGCGTTGCGAACGATAGCTAGTATAATTATGGTTTTCATCCTTACGTGGTTTCCATACAATCTACAAATGATTTTGCTACCATTTTGTTCCAATTGTCAAAACAACCTTGTGTTTGATATCAGCAACATTCTTTCATATTCTTACTCTGCAGTTAATCCTTTTTTGTACGCATTCGTTAACCAAAATTTTCGTTTATATTTCAAGAATATTATACAATGTAAAAGGAAAAGATACGTAATCGAAAAAAAGAAATAATATCTGAATACTTAAATTTATATAAACCAATAAATCAGGCCGGAAACAATTCCATTATCCTAACATTAAGCTCGTCCTATCTCTTATGCTTGATCTCTTTGATCAAAAATTTACTCAAGTCACCCATAAAAATAGGTCTCTTTTTATTCCCAGTTCTCTGTGATTTTTTGGAATTGTATTTGTATTAGAAGAAATTTCAGATTTTATTACAAGATTATTTGATATGATCGTAAGGTTATTACATGATTATTTGATATGATCGTAAGGTTTCAGACTTCTGTTGAAAACCTTTTTTTTAACACTTTCTTAAAAAAATTAATGAAACTATTTTTTAAATAATCATGAAAAATTAAATTGAATCTCCTGCTTTCTTACTTAATGAAATAATGAGATTTTTGTTTTATTTTGAATATCAGTGCACAATCGTATAAAACATAAAAATTTAAGACTACTTCAATATAGTTAACAAAAACTTATAACTCATTGTAAATCTAAATCCTATAAAAGTATCAAAACTTGATTCTGTGAAAATATTGCTACACCATCTAGGACAGGGGGCGAGTCTATGATCTAACGTAAACAGCAATATCTAGCGTAACATGATTTTCAAGTGCTTAAAAGTTTTTTAAAAGTTTTGTAAAAAAAAAAAAACAATAATTTATCACAAAAAATTTCGTTTAAAATTTTTGTTTAATGTATTTTTGTAAAGGTTTTTAACTTTTTAAACGTATTCTTACTCTAGACTGATGTGGTTATTATATACGACACAAATTAACAGTTATTACTAATTCTTGTATTGTTATACTTTTCATGAAACTTTTTGGTAGTGTTTGATTCAAGAATACCAATATAATACAAATAATATAACAAACTTAATATTTATAGTAAAACTGAAAGTTCCTAGAAAGATACAGAACATTCTGGAACGTTATTATATATCTAGAGGGTTCTATGGAAGATTCTCGAATGTTCTGTTGTATCTTGAAAGTTCTAGAATGGACCATAACATCTCCTCGCCAGCTTAGCTTTACGGAGAGCAAGCGTTTTGATTATTCTTTGATTTGCGTTTACTAGATCGTCTTGCTTTGACTTGTTTTTTATCCTAACCTGTAGGCTCACACGACAACAAGGCGGGCTGCACTATTATCAACCTCTCCACCTCCCCGGAGTCGTAGCGATGCCAGAGTTGTTCAATACGATGATGCCAGACTAGACCATCAGGCTCTGTCTTCACTATGACAGATTTAGGACCGCATACTTCAGTGACAATAGCCGTAATCCATTTTGAGTTGTAATCATTATTTGAGCTAAAGTATCTGGCATAAACCAAGTCTCCAACTGAAAATTTTTCAATTTTAGATGAGTCCATAGATTGCTTTGATTGTTGTAAATGAACAGGGGATGGCAAAAGCAGATCGATTTGCGCCCGAATTTGTCTGCTATTGAGTAATTTACTAGCGGACGATCCATTTGCTAAAGGAGTTCGGTGGTATACCATGAGAAATTCTTGAAGAGCATTCTTAGGAGGTAGGTTTGATTTCTTCATGAATTTTTTGAAAGTTTGAACTAGTCGTTCGGCAGCACCATTTGTGGCGGGTTGATATGGATATGGAGCACCTTTGAGCAAGACGATACCTCGACTATTACACCATTCTAGAAATTCCTAAGAAGTGAATTAGGAATAATTATCGGTAACCAGAGCATGTGGATAACCGAAGTGTGCAAAATCTTCTTCCAGTAAATCAATGGTAGATTTGGCAATGATAGAAGACGTAGAATGAATACATGGATATTTAGATAGAGCATCAATCATGATAAGCCAATTGGTACCCATGAAATTGATTGCATGATTAAGATGTAAATGAATCCAAGGGTGTTCTGGTAGCATTCATGGATGGACTGCCGGTTTCGATGGAAGGTTCTGATTTTCCGCACAGGTAGTACACTGGTGTGCTAGATAGCTGAATCAATGCCTGGCCAATATACGGCAGATCGTGCGAGTTGTTTCATTCGTTGAATGCCGAAATGACCTAGGTGCAGTAACTTCAAGACTTGATCTTGAAGATTTTTGGGGACTACAATACGTGGACCATAGAACAAGCATTTGCCTGAAACTGAGAGAGCTTCGGAAAGTTTTTGGAATTCCCGTATCTCGTCATTATTGTCGGATTCAACCCAACCATCTCGAACATTGCGAATAACTGCAGCGATGACAGGATCTTTGCTCGACTCGCGGACCAGGATATTTGGATCATGCATATTGATTTGACGACTAACGGTTTTTTAACATTTTTAAAAAAACTGCTTAAATATTTGCTACTGACTGGGGAAAAGATTTGTTACTTGATGCATTCGAAAAAGACAAAATTATGTATTGGATCCAATATTGAGGTTTGTAGTTTATATCCAAACCGTTGCAAAAATTATATTTTAATTGAAATTAAATTGAAGGATATTGATTGACATCTTTGTCAACTAATATCCTTCACTCCAGCAGAGTTGGTAGTACCTTTAACGGAAAATCTGAGTTATGCCAGACTATAATATAGGAGTCAGTATGGTACGCCGACCAGCATTTTAACTAAATTACTTATAATCAGTTATGATCTGCTATCTCGGTCTTTTATCGTACCAGAAAAGATTCAATATCCTTTTATTTTTAAACAAAAGTAAATGCTTAATTGAAGACTCCACGGGAAGAAACGGCAGGGTCACATTTTGAAAGTTTCTACTTTTTACACTTTCTAGCTTTACTAACCATAATAGCATATTTTGTATTTGAATTCAAATCAAATAAACGATTTGATGCATATTTAAAGTTTTTTTAAATTTTCCTAAAACTTCGAAACTTATAAAGGTTTAAAATTTTAATAATGATTTATCTCAAAATGAAAAAATGTGACCCTGCCGTTTCTTCCCGTGGAGTCTTCAATTATATTTATTTATTATGCTATTTTTAAAAAAGAGGAAAAGGCCACTTAAAGGCTATTAAAATACTCGCTAATTATGTTATGTAAAAAAATAGTGAAGAGTACATTTTCGTATTTTTCTTGCCTACTCTACTTTTAGCATTACACCATTGAAGGGAGACTATATGTAAAGTTGATATTGTAAAACTACCTGTGCATTTAAATACATCCTTTTGATAATGAATTTTAAGAACTATGTTCACATGTAGTAAAGTAATATTCACTTTGTGAGTAAAGAGCTTTTTCTGGAAACAAAAATGTTTAAAAAAATTAATAAACAGTTTTAACTGTTTTTTAAAAGTCTTTATTAGTTAATTTGCTAATAAATGTGGTATTCCTGTTTTTTCGATATTTCAAAAAACTCTATATAATAATGTTTTGATGATGCAAGTTTGTATAGTTATCGTGCAGCAAAAAACCATTCATATTGGAAAACAACCCAAAAGCACTTTTAGAGTTTGCAAAGACTCACAAACTGGACAGTAGAACATTGGAAATAAATATTATGATCAGATGAGTCAAAGTTTAAACTGAAAGGTTAAAATGGTAAACAAAATGTGAGAAGACCAGTTGGCAAATGATTAAAATAAGTGTACACTATTGGAGCTGTCAAACATGGGGGTGTCAAAGGCTTTTGATTTGGTTTGGGGGTGCTTTTTAGGATTTTCTGAATTGAGATCACTTTTTTTCATAGAAGGTGTAACAGACAAATATAAAATTTAAATCTGGACAATCAAATGTTACATTTTGTAGATGAAAATATGCCTCTATAGTGAATGTTCCAACAAAACAGTTATTCGAAACATATCAAAACTCATTAAATCATGGTTTGATACAAATAAAATCACTGTTATGCAGTGGCCTGCGCAATCTCCTGACCTAAATTCTGTTGAGTTTATGGAAACAACTTGATGATAAAGTACTTTTGCATGGTAGGTTTAGAGAAATTCTATCAGGAACTTCAAACTGCCTAGTCACATATAAAACATGTTCAAACTTATTGAGTCTATGGCTCATAGATGTACTAAGGTTAATATGAACAATTGGTATGCCATCAATTACTGATCTAATATTCTTTTAATGATAAAGTTTTAAAAGTTCCTTAAGTTTTGGAGTTGAAAGTAATGATGTATTTTTTCTTTCTGTAACTTTTTTGTCATATTGATGTGTTAATATCTATTTTGATAAAGTAGATGCTTCTGCTATGTTTTGTTTAAATAAATTCTTTTTTGTATTGAGATCAAAATATTATAAATTTTTTACATAAAATCTTTTTCTTCAATACTTCGCAAACTTGGTAAGCATATGTTGAATTGAAACTTTTTTTGAAAAATTCCGTCATCCTGTAATATTTTCAAAATAACAAAGGTTCACCTTGTTATTGTCGTCACTTTTATTGGAGAGTTTTTCATTTCAGGTTATGATTTTCTATTGCCCCACTTGCCCTCTACAAATAGAAATTAAATGTTTTTCTTTAAAACTTATTTATTAATCAAACCAATGAGAAGTAAAAACATTTAACTTTTAATAACAAACACTTTGCTAAAATATTTCTATTGAGTTCTTAATGATGATGGCTACTCAATGATGATGACTAGATAAATATCTAAAACTTTAAAGGACAATTTAAAGCCTTTTGTTACTTCCATTGTGTCAAAATGACGAGCTCTAGAGAAAAATCAAAAAAGAGTAGAAAAAGTTGAAAATAAGAGTTTTTCTTTTTCTTTTTAGAATTTTCTTCATAGAAAGTTTCTCAACTTAATAGTTTTTAAAATAATTGAAAGAGCAACTTTTTCACATTCTAAGATAAGGCACGAGGTGAAAACATGTTTTTAAAATGTAAATTGCTCAAGAAAAAGCAAACAACTTGTGTTTGTTCATCTTTTATCGTTAAATTAAACAACACTTTAATTATGAAAACAAAAATCAACGATAAAAAATATTGGTTAAGTAAAAAAAAAGTAAAAAAAAAAAAAAAAAAAAAAAAGAAAGTGAAAAAGAAAAAAAAAAGTATGAATGTGTTGCAAATTCTGTTGGTGCATATTTTTCTAAAAGGCATTTGCTTTTTCACAATCCCAGGATGGATAACAAAGGTTGCCTCCACCGTGATAAACTTGCAACACGGTATGTACCAGAGTGGTGATTTAATACTTGGGGGTCTTTTTTCTGTTCATCTGAGTGAAAAAAACGCAGATTTGTGCACGCATAACACCAGTACGTTTATTAGGCATAGCTTCCAAATGGTGGAAGCCATGAAGTTTGCCGTAAACTCAATCAATAATGAATCTCATATTCTTCCTGGAATCCGATTGGGTTACGATATTAAAGATATTTGTGGCACAGTTGACAACTCAATGAGGGCAGCTTTAAACTTTAGTTTTGCTAAAAAGTATTTGTTTATGAAGAACACGTGTGGCCTTAAAAGTGAATTTTCGCAACAAGAACAAAGTAAGTTTTAAATGTTTTATCTCGCTTGATCTCACTTTATTTTGTTAGCGGTGAGATTTGTTGAACTTTTTTCTCCTAAAAAAGTTGTATAAACAAGGATAACAAAAGATTACATTTTTTTAAACTTTTTGAGGTCACTTAAATGAAAATCCTCCAACAATCGCCATAATCGGCCCCGACTCAAGTGACGCAGCGAGATCAGTTGCTGATTTTGCTGGTCTTTTTAAAGTTCCTGTTGTAAGTCCAACAGCCACAAGCGTCCTTTTGGGAAACCGAGACCGTTTTAGATACTTTCTGCGCACAGTTCCATCAGATGTCTATCAAGTTAAAATGATCATTGACATTATTAATGAATTTGGATGGAATTATATCATCCTTTTAGTTTCAAATAATGAATATGGAAGAGCAGCACGATTGGAGTTTCTAAAAAGAATATCAAAACTTACTTTGAAACCTATTTGCATTGCGATGGAAGGAATTATAACTGCTCAAGATCAAAATGCATCGTTAAAAATTATATCTAATTTAAACAACATTAACAAATCAAATGTTATTGTTTTCATAGCAAGCATTAAAGAGGCGCGTTATTTTATAAAGTTGTGTGCTGGAAGACTTAGAAACTTTACATGGATTGCATCTGACGCTTGGATAAAAGATACAATCGTCACTTCAGCAAACCAAAACTTGCTTCATGGGATGTTAGGAATAAGTCCATTGGAAACTGAAGTTCCTGGATTTGTTGAACACCTTTCCAGATCTGTTGCATTAAGAAATGTTTCGAGTCATCAGTGGTTAAACGAGTTTTATAACTTTGAGCGATTATATTTATGCAATAATAGCGAAGTTGCAGATTGCATACTTGCAAATAGCTACGAGATAGCTCCATATCAGATCTCTTCTACTGTGAATGCAGTTTATGCTGTGGCACATGCATTGCACGTTCATTTAGGATGCAACAAAAACCGTTGCCAACGAAATATTTCTGACTTTGAAGGTGAGGATTTTCTAATTGACCTCGAGAAAATAAAATTTACGTTAAACAACCAAATTATTTCATTTGATTCAGAAGGAGATGTTTCTATTCAATACCATTTGTGGAATTACAAACAAAAACCCAATCGAAAGCTTGGGTTTGAAGCTGTAGGAATCTGGCGCTCTAAAAACTCGTCGCGTTTAAATTTATTCGGTGATGTTGTGTGGAACACTATAAATGCTCAAAAACCTTTCTCTATATGCAGTAACTTATGTAAAAAAGGTAATTCATTATCATTAATTTTTGTTAAAATTACTATCATAAAATTTATGAAACCAACTATTTATTTACGGTGGGAACATTTAAACAGTTTTAATGTTTGTTTTCTTTTGGTTTACAATTTTTGCTATTTATTTTAATATTTTCCGTTATTTCACCAGCATTTTTAAGGTCACGAACTGAAGTTTAATAGAAAAGTTCATTCACTAGTTTTGTGAGAACAAACTGTTCAATCTCGTTTGTCTTGTTCAATCTTAATCTCATTTTACAAACAAAGCTGTTTTGTTTTAACAATCTTTAGTGTTTGTTTTTTTTTTAATAAAAAGTTAAGAAATAGATAATAATTATTGGCATTTGCCTTTATAAAGCGGATACTGAGTGCATATATATTTGTGCATATACTATTTGTACAACTGCTACATTCCACTACTTTGCAATTACCAATATTTGAAAACCTATGAAAAACAACGGAAGTCATATTTTAACTCAAACAACATGTTAAGTCTTTTTAGACGATGCAACAACTGATGGTTTTTTTGACTCTTTTTTTACTTAGGTTACAGACGACATTCATTAGTTAACAATGCCCGATGCTGTTGGGAGTGTAAATTGTGCTCTGGAAATACATACAGTAATAATTCTAATAGTAGCACGTGCGAAAAATGTCCCGAACATTACATTGCAAGTCTTGAAAAAAGCTACTGTGAACCAATCACAATTGTGTATCTAAAAATGTCAAATTATTGGTGTATTGCTTTGCTGTGTTTAACGATACTTGGCAATAGTTTTCTCCTTTTGACGTTTGTTATATTTAAAGCCTACAAGGACTCTCCTGCGTTGCGCTCGTCAAATCAAGGCTTGTGTTATATCACAATGATTGGCGCTTCAATGTTTTTTACTCTGCCTATATTTGTTTTAAAGAAACCTACAGCAACTAAATGCAAATTGATGCCCATTGTTATTGGTCTTACATTGGTAATTAACATAGGTAGAATACTTTTGATAAATTATTTTCATTCTTGTTGAATGTGTTTGAGAATCCTTTCAAATTATGTTTGGCTGTGAATAAGCCCATCTTTTTTTTGTGGCCTTATCCCCCTCATTTCTCTACCCTCTCTCCCTCTACTCACTTATCAATAACACTTACACTGATCCACGGCGCAGACGACGAAAAATTCTGTAATGTTTCAAAAGTTCGGATTCTACAATAAATGTTATAGATGCTCAATATTTTTATGGAAGACTCCTTTAGAATTCCATAAATCTAAAAAATACTATTAGCATTCAAAAACAATTTTTCTTCTCGTTTTGTTCTTATTATAAAAAAACTAGTTTTGTTTTTATCAAGATATAAATGGTTTTACAGTGGAAATATGCAGTGTTAAAGATAACTTATAACTTATAAGTTATAACTTATCTTTAACACTGCATATTTCCACTGTAAAACCATTTACATCTTTATAAAAATAAAACTAATCTTAGATAACTAATCTAGCCGTTATAAATTGCAAAAAACATGGGGGCATCGTTTGTTATTAAAATGATAAAATCGTTATGGTATGCAATATTAAAATTATTGACAATTAACAAAATTTTAATGATGATCATAAGTTCAAAAATCATGAATTTTTGTTTATTCTCAATCTCTCATAAATTGTTGTACTGTGTCTGAAGTTCTTGAAAATCTTGAGAGAGACATCATATGTTGACATTTTTAGAATTTGTTGTAGGGACTCAACTAGTCAAAACAAACCAAATTGCCCGGATTTTCAACACAAAGACTTTACGAAATCAAAGTCTTCACTGCTTAAATAATGTATCACAATACTTCTCAATCAGCGTCTTCATTCTTATTGAGATTTTGATATGCCTTTATTGGGAACTGGCCTCATCTAAAGATAGACCTAATATCATCTTCACAACTTTGGAAAGCAACTTAGAAAAAGTGATATCGTGCTCATTTGAAACAAACATCATCGGATTGGCATTATGGTTCATTTACAACATTGGTAAAGTTTAAAATTTTTTTTTTGATTTATGTTTTCATTCCTTGAACATCACTTTAGAATCTGGCGGAAGTTCAACTGTTGGAATTTCAACCCTTACTTAATGTAACTTATCATATGTTTTTTTAGGTTTGCTTATTATTTGCACGTACCAAGCATTTCTTGTACAAAAGATTCAGAGAAATTATAATGAAGCGAAGTTCATAGCATTTACCATGCTTACCATATGCATAACACTTACAATATATTTGCCAGTATACTATGGAACTGTTGGTTTTTACCGTGATTTAATCGCTTGTTTTCTTTACATTTTTATAGGGTCCATTGAATGTTTATGCTTATTTGCCCCAAAACTTTATGTTCTTATTCAGTCAGAAAAAAACGTTTCAATAAAAGATGTTTCTGTAAAACCATCAACTTTAAGTTGGTCAAATAAAGCATGTTTGCAAGCATTTGACAACGACTTCGCACCGTCTGTAATTGAAAACATAAGAAACTCAAGAAAAAAATTGCAAAAGCGGTCGCTTGCAGAAGATAAACCGGATTTCATTGGAAAGTATGTCACGAAGTTTTCTTCGATAGCTGACCAAGATAAACCAACATCTGTACCAAATGTGCTTTGTGTTGAATGTGATAAAAAAATGTGATAAAAAAAAAACAAAAAGCATTTGTGAAAAAGAAAGAAAAAAGATTTTGGAAATAAAATGGAGTCAAGAAGAGTAGGCATGAAACTACTATTGGAAAAAAATTATTTTAAAGCAAGTTTTTTGCCGAGAGTTTAACTTTAGTTTTTCCATTTAGTGAAACGTTTGTTGTTCTGTGGAAGCATATTGAGCAAAGTATTCTATTATTTATTAACTTAAGCATTCTGTTTTTAGCTTAAATTAGTAATAAAAATGTTAAAGAAAGTCATGATTTGCTATTTTTCCCACGTATTTTGTTTTGTTTCATACAAAAACTCTTTTTGCATTGCAAATTACAGCATCTTAGAATTTTACATGTTAGTACCAGACCCTTATTTTGAACTCCAGGGAGTTTCAAAAAAATAATACTTTTTTCGCTATATAAAAAAATTTTGAAAAAACTTGTATGTGTCAGTTTCAGTTTTCTATCAGAGAGATGTCACTTTTTACTGGAAACAGCCCAGACAGCCTCCCGTTAGAGGCCCAATGCTGGCCCAGTTCCGCTTACGACAGCGGCGCGATGCAGGCAATTGATGACGGCGCAATGTCAAAACGGCCAATGGCCCAGCATCGCTAACCAGCCATGGTACAGTGGGCCAGAATTCACTTTTACTGGACAAAATTCGTAACTAATTTAATATTAGAGCTATATTCACTAAAATTAGTATGAGTACTAATATGATGTCTGCGCTTTTTATGAAGGTAATATTTTTTTATTTCGTTGCTATGGATACCTTTATTTTGCTTAGCAACAACCTACTTTTGTTATCTGCAGATATTTTATAAGTGCTATATTCACTAAATTTGGCATGAGTTCCAATATGAGATCACACTTCTTACAAAAGTGATAATTTTTTAAATTCAGTTGCTATGGATACTTATATTGCTTAGTTAACGGATACTCTCCTTAGTTACAAAGTGGTAAATTGATATTTGAATATTTTATCGGATTTTTGACCCACCTATATTGAATAACAATTGAGTATTTAGGTAAATAATGTTTTAGGAATATTAAAAGCAAAAATAGTGCAAGAAAACATTGTCAACTTTAAATTGCATCAAAAAATTATAAAACAATAATATCGTTTGAACCTTCCCATCAATCATTGTATGTTCAATAATACAAATTACTTCAATAGAAGATCTACAAACCTCAAATAAAATCATTCCCAAGCTTTCTATCTCACTTTTAATGAACTGATTTTCTTCAATCACAGATTCCTTGGATTCCATTTTGTATGCAAATCTTATGGGTCTACAATTGCCTGTGGAGGACGACTTTTGATTTTTCCAAATAGGCACCTTTTCGTTGCTGTTGTTAAATCCAGTCAAATCTAATGGTACTACACAAGTAATAAATAATGATTCTTCACGCTTTAAATCTCTGTTAATGTCGGGTTCTGATTAAACTTGTTTATAAATACTTTAGCCAGTAGCACCATCAAAACCAGCTTTACACGTTAGTGTCATTGTTTTTATTGCTTTGTCGTTCAATATCAAGTGCCTTAGCACAGGTTCCCGAACTGCACAGATTCTTATCAAAGTATGAATTATTAAATCTTTTAAAGGAACTGAAGCTGAATGGTCCTCCACTGTTATGTTTGCAGGATAACATTTCAATTTTGCACCTCAATTTTTGACGTCATTGTAAGCGGGGTAAATGTTATATTCTTTCTCCAAGGCTCCGCTTCTAACCAATTGATAGGAAGCTTTTGTCAGACTTGCATCAATTGTTAAAGCCAGTGCTTCGTCTGCTGAATATTTAGTTGCTTTATCTGTATTTGAAATATTTAAAACGTTCTTGGCAGCAATAATAATAGATTCATCTCTAAATTTTTTATTAGCAGCAAAAAATAATTCATTGGATGAATGAGATTCACTTAAACAAGATACACGCCGTTTTTTAGTTTTATTAGAACTATTATCAAATGCAACTGGTTTTCGACCACGTCTACTTGCAGTTGGTTCATTGTCTTTTTTTCTGACAATTAAATATTCATTAAGCCAGCTTACAAACTTCTTTTCAAAATTTTTGACAGTATAGTTTGCAGATTTCGACTTTTTTTTATACAAGTAAACAGATCGTTGAACAGCATGTCTAAAATCAACGTCTTTAAAATCAGCAAATTTTGGCTGAATAAATTTCAATATATCTTGAGTAATATTTTGTTTTCAAATACTAAGATTGTTTTTTTAGAGAAAATTACGAATGTCTAAGTTTAATAAAACCATATCTAAATAATTATTGTAACAAGTATTTTGAATTTAAAAGTTTAATGTTATAATATATATGCCGCCCGGACTACTAATACTTGTTATTAATTAAGTTACTACAAGTGTTAGTAATTAAAATTAAAAGTAATTAAATTACTGTTAGTGTTAGTAATTAAATTACTAACAACTACCGAAAATATGTTGTTGCTATGCTATGCAAAGTAAGGTATCCTTACTAACCAAAAAAAATAATCTCATAAGAATTGTGAATCTCATTTTAATACATACCCCCAATATTGTGTACTTAGCGCATGTTAAATACTGTTAAAACAACGTTAATGTAAAAATGAGTTGTTGCCATGCAAAATTTAGTACCATAGCAACCAAGTTAAAACATATATAAAATCTGAACGGGGATTTAAGGGGACGAGCAATCAATTAAAACTCAATTGAAGCATCATATAGATCAAATAAATATAAGATAATACATGGCAAATTGTGGTAATTATTAATTATAGTGCGGCAAAAAACAACTTTCTTAAGGAATTTTTTTTTTTAATCTGTGATTTTCAAAGTATAACTGAGATAACATGCTATGACAAATTTATTTCACACATTTGGTTTTTCTTATCTCTAAATACTCTAGAATAACATGTACTAATTTTTTGTTTCAAAAACGTAGATGTAATTGAAATATAACACAACGTTGATATCACCGTTAATTACTTATTAAAATTTTTTTTTTTTAAATTTCAATATTCAAATGCTTAGAGTCCTGGTAACTAAGGGATTTAATATAAATAAGTTATCAATAAATTTCTCCTAATATATACAGATACTAAAATTAAATAAGTTTTCAAGATTAGACAACTAAAATTTTTCCCATTTTGTCCACCTACTGGCCCACTGTGCATGGCCCGGGATCATTTTCCAGCATTCGTCCGGGATCGTATGCCAGCACTGACCCGTTACTCTTAAACAATATACATACACTAGCACGCTATTATTAGCCATTTCTGAAGAAAACGTGATATCGCACAAAAAACAAATACAAAAATAAATATTTTTTGAAATTTATTCCGATTCAAATTCACAAAAATAATTTTAATTGTACAGATATTGATAGATTGAAATAGTTCTATTAATTCAACGAATTTTTTCGTTCTTCCTGAGGTTTTAGTCCACCATTTCGATCTCCTGAATGCTGAAAATACTCTTCGGCCAACGCTCAACCACTTCGCTTGATGCTTCGCGTGATTTTTTTTTATAGCACCTGAACATAAAATTTAACTTTAATCTATGATTTCATTGTGTAAATATATACATAAATAAATAAACACACACACACACACAGATATATATATATATATATATATATATGTTGTAAATAAAGATAAAGATTTCTTCTTACCCAATGAAACTTTTTTTTTAAGTTTTCGACTGAAATAAGGACCTCTTTTTCAAGTGTAAAAATAGGATCTCTCAGAAATTTCATTTTTAAAATTCTAGTAAAATAAAAATAAACATTTACAAAAATTACTTAAAATATCTGAAAGTATAAATTCTAAGCATACTGCTACTAACCAGTGCAATGAAGTGTTCCTTTAATCACTTTGGCAAGAATCTGTCTGACAGATAAACATCAATTGGATGTCAATGAAGACCCTGAAAACCATAATAAAAAGGAAAAAATTAATCAAACTGTTTATTTTAACAATAGGTTGTTGTGCATTTTATTGCAAACACACACACACGCACACACATATATATATGTGTGTGTGACCATTGACAAAATAATTTAATGAATGTAATACAAATATCAATAAATTACAATCTTAAAAGTTATAAATTACAACCTTTAACTTAAATTTATGAATACAATTGCGTATAGTATATATATATATATGTGTGTGTGTGTGTGTGTGTGTGTGTGTGTGTGTGTGTCTATATATATATATAGACACACACACACACCTATACACACACACACACACACACACACACACACACACACACACACACACACACACACACACACACACACACATATATTTAAAATACCAAAAGTATCTCAAAAATCTAATGCAAATAAAATACGAAATCAAAAACAATTTATTAAACATTTATGGGAATCATTTCTATGCCAATTACATTTACTAAATGTAATTTCTCCAATGGAAGCTATTGAATGCATAAATATAGACAATGTTGTTACAAAATTGTTATTATTAGGAAAGAAAAATACTCAAAACAAAAATAAAATTAACCTAAATAAGTTAAATATTTCAATTACCACCTCATATAAAGCTATGTATGAAATAAGCATATTAATTTTATTAGTATTAATGTAAGAAAAAAGACTTAGTACAGAATTCAACAAATTAAATTATAACAAGTGAAGCAAGGGTAAAACAAAAAACCATCATTAACTTGTAACAATAGATACTTGAGAATTCTGTCATCTAAAATTGCAATTTGTTTAACTTTATCTAAGTGTGATACTAAATGTGCTTCTTAACAGACTTGAATCACACAGGTTTTTTTAAAATTAAAACCTTGCAAAAGACACAAAACTGGCCAAAATGATATTTTGCTACTTTTAAACAAAGGAAAACCATCAATATTCAACTGCCCATAGGGAGCTGAAAATTTTGCAATTTTATCATAAACATGGTTTAATATTTTTTCAACTATTTGCTGAACCAAAACAAAAATAATGACACCTGCTCGATATGCAACTATAAAATTGTGTTGACTTTTTTAAATAGGCAAATCAAGATGAAACAGACAGAGAATACACAGTAAAGATGACAAAGCAGTCAGATTAACACTAAACTGAACAGCCCAATCAGCTAATAGGGTAGTCAAATCTGATGAGAATGTTTCATCATCATTGCTAAGATTTTAAATATGATCAAGTTTAGTTTCAACATTAACATTGTTATCAGAAAATATATTAACAACAGTTCCAAAAAGTGAATCATTATTATCTACAACTTTTTCACTTACCGTAAGATTGGGTGGCTTTGGCCCTAAGGGATGACTTTAGCCCAAGCAAAATTTTTGTTTAAAAATGGTTTAAAATCAAACCTCAAGGTATGCCGGTTAATGTTTAGTAGCAAATTGTGGGAAATTTATTATTTATTTAGTCTAACTTAGTTTACTTAACTCGAGTCTTTGTGATATTATTGTAAGTTGCACTTTAGAAGAAGCACCTAAAATCCAAATTTTTTTAGGTGTGTAAACTTTCACATCGATAGCAGTACCTGGAGAAGGTTTTTTATTGGAATATACACTGAATTAATTTTAAACCATTAGTGTTTGATTCTATCTTGTTTTGAAAGCTTAACAGTTTATTACTTTTTTGCAATTGAGATTAAAAAAAATAGGTTGTCTTTGGCCCACTACATAGGGTGACATTGGCCCGGGCTAAAGTCACCCCATGTATTAGAGTAAACCTTTTTTAGTGATCATTTATAGATATTATGGTAGTTACTATGTTGGAATGAAAAATTTTGTAGTAGTAATGCAATAGAAAATCAGTATAACAGTTTGTATTAGTAAATAGCGAAATTTGTTTAGTTCTTAGTTTAAATATGCCACAAAATTACAAGCCAAATCGTGGAAAAAGAAAATATGTTACTTATACTTTAGAACAGTTAGACAATGCATTAAAAGATTTAAAGAATGGTTTAATTACTCAACGACAAGCAGCTTTGAAATACGATATACCAAGATCAACATTAAAAAATAAAATAAAACAGACATATCCTAAAAAGTATGGTGGTCAGCAAATATTTAAATCAAAAGAAGAAGACATGTTTAAGGCATATGCAATAAAATCATCTGAGTTTGGTTTTCCTGTTGATAAATATGATTTAAGATGCATAGTAAAAGGGTATTTAGAGAAAAAAGGCGTCAATATACCTCAGTTCAAAAATAATTTTCCAGGTGGCGATTGGATTCGATCTTTTTTAAAAAGAAATCCAGAACTCACAGTAAGATTTGTAAGCAACATAAAGTGAAAGAGAGCAGAAATAGGAACAACTGTGATTGATAACTACTTTATAAATCTATCAAATGAAATAAGTAATATATCACCTGATAATATATGGAAATATGATGAAACCAATATCAGTGATGATCCAGGTAATACATGGATGGAACATGTGCCACCAAAAGCATGTTATAAAAGATCAAAAAGTGGTTGGTTTGACTCAACATGTTTTGAGGACTGGTTTTTCTCTTTACTTCTTCCAAGACTTAAGAAGGCTCAAGGAAGGAGTGTCAGTATTGGTGATAACATATCTTCACATTGGAGCATTTCAGTACTGGATGCATGTCAAAGCAATAACATAGGATTTGTGGCATTACCAGCAAACTCTAAACATTTCATGCAGCCATTAGATGTTGCCTACTTTAGACCTATGAATATTAACTGGTGCAAAATATTATGTGAATGGAAGGAGAAAGGAAAAGGAAGGAGAGTTGCTTCTCTTCCTAAAGATGAATTTCCTAGACTTTTAGACTGTTTAATTACCAACTTAAATGAACATGGGAATGATAAACTTAAAGCTGGTTTTCGCAAAACTGGAATTTTTCCATTAGACAAGTCTCAAGTGCTTTCACGACTACCATGTTGTAATGTAGGTTTAGACTCAACTACTGATTTAGTAAGCCAATCATTTTTAGATCATTTATGTAAGTCACTGGATGATCCCTCAGATGGTTCTAAAAAACCAAAGCGATATAAAGTATGTGCTGTCCCAGGTAAAAGCTTATGTTCAACAGATATATCACCTTGTGTTATAAATGAAAATAATAGATTAAATTCAAATAATGTAGATACACCTATCAGTATTATAAATACAATTGAGACCAACAACATTGACTTTGCTGGCCCAAGTACAAATACTGGAACTACTGAGACTTCTAATCTAATTTTTGCGGATGTAAGTTTAGTCGTAGAAAGTCATACAGAATCTTTAGATCATTCAGCATTAGGCAAAAAGAACTTTCAAAATATTGATAAAACAAAAAATGTTTGTAAAAAGGAGAAATTGTTAAATCTTGTATAGAATTGTTATGTAATTGTTAAATGCAATGGAGAGTTAAATCCTGAACAGGTTTGTTTATTTATTTTGAATTATTTATATTTAGCTAATCAATTAGTAAACTTTATAACTAATTATTTTGATAACTAATATTATTTAATATAATAACTATTGAATAATTTTAAAGCAACTTTGGAAATTTTTTTTTCTGCAGTTGAAAAAATTAAGAAAAAATGGAGCAGAAATTACTATTAGGAAAAAAAATGGACTTAACTGGAAATGGTTACTACCAGCAGTGCAACTTTTTTTTCCCCAGTCTGAAATAGTCGATTTTATTGAGGAACAAAGAAAATTTCGAAAAGAGGAATTTATTCAGTTCCAGAACTTTTTCACTAAATTTTTTAAAACATTTATTAAGTCATTTTTATTTACTTTATACCTAAACTGTTGTGTTATAAAGAAATGAAGTTAATAGAAGATTTCAAATAAAGTTTGAACGTAGAATTTGAGAATGTAGAAAAATTGATGAATAATTATTATTGTATCGTACGCTGGTTTTTTTTATTAAAAAAAACGGTTTGAAGGTTACATTTTCTAAATTTTACATGTGATAGAACAACTATGAACTAAGTTTCAAAAGTTCTTCTTTTAGGAAAAAAAACTGTTGAATTTTTTTTTTTAATTTATTACAAAAGTACATTACTTGCAAAATAGTTTACTCTCTAATAATCAAAAAACGGCTATTTTCATTGCCACAAAAAATTGCGCAAGATAAACATACTTTAACGACTTTTTTAACGTAAAAACCACAATCTATATATTTTTGAAGCTAAAATATTTTCGCCAGCGCCATATTGGGAGGACCCACGGAGAAAAATTTAGTTAAAATATTGAAAGGTGAACAAGCTACTTCTTTATTTTGATGGTTTAACTTTATATTTTTTTATATTTAACATAGATTGAATGTAAGGAAAGTCATTATTATTTTTTTTTCAAATAATGATAATTATTTTTTAGTAAAATAATTACAATATTCATTATATAAATGTCTGGAGAAAATTCCAAAAAGCGAGGGACACAGTGTGTTGCATTTGGTTGCAATAAAAGAAAACATAGCGACAGTAAAAGAAGTGATGGAATCTCTGGTTATGAATCATCTTTAAAACGAAAGTTTCCTAGAACATTTCATAGGTGACTTTCTTAATTACTTTTAAAAATAAAAATATTTTAAAATTTATTGACCCCTGTTAGTTTGTTTGCAATGCGAAGAAATGGATTTAAATAATATCAGTTGTGCAAAAAGTATAACAAACTTAATAAAATATCAAATGTTATTTTTCCTACTAATTTTATTCAGATTTCCTTCAAACACTGAAAAAAGAAAAGAATGGACCATCAAAATAAAAGAATGTCAAGAATAAAGTCCAAGTAGTAGCAGTTTGATATGTTCTGATCATTTTTTAGCAAAAGATATTGACAGAACTGGACAAACTGTTAGATTAAAAGAAAATTCTTTTCCTAAAAGATTTAAAAAATTTCCAGACTACTTAAAAAAGGTATATAATCAATTATGTTTTAATGTATTGTACAGGTTTGTTTGATATGTACCTTTTAGTTCTTAGTTACCCTATGCAGTGTGCTAGAGGGTTTATAACACAACTGTATGGTAAGCAGCTAAAACATATAATAACCATTTTGCTATTGTATGCTTTTATTTTATAAATGCTGCATGAACTATTAGCTAAGCTCTGTGAGTAAACACAACTTAGAGGTTCCTTCTAGTTTGATATAAAATTTGAAAATTATACAAGTATATATATATATACATATATATATATATATATATATATATATATATATATATATATATATATATATATATATATATATATATATATATATATATATATATATATATATATACATACTTTATTTTTAATTTTTTATATATTATATATACATATATATATATAAATTTTTTTCAATATTAGAAAATGAAAGAGAGAAAAGTTCCTGTTAATAGATCAACTTTTGAAAGTTCTGTAAAAAGTGATTTTGAAACTAGTGTTATACCTATCCGCATGAAAGTTGGCTCCCCCAAAAAAATATTTTAAATGTTTTAGATGATCCAGTTATGATAAATAACAGCAGTTTGGATATTACAACAGTAAACATAATCAGAAAATACGACTTATCTGAAAGAACATCTAAGACTACTGATCATGATTATTCTTTTATTACTAATATTTCATTGCTAACTGAGTATAAAAAAGCAGCTGTTTCTTATATATCTGGCTTCGTTGTTAAAATGGCAAAAAAGCAAATATTTTGTATGTTATGTTGTGATGCACTTGGTTCTAAAAAACATGCTCCAGAATCCAATTTTCTTAAAGTAAAGGACAGTGGTGGTCTTATGAAACCAACAAGAGATGTTATTACTGTTTGTGAAGAAACTGAAAAAAAAATTACAGGAATGCTAGCAACAATACCTGGAAAACTGCCACAATCCAAAAATATCCCAGAAGCTATATCTATTTCAGTTTTAGAAAGTTTAGGATCTGTTATATTTAGAGACTTGCATGAACATATGTTTGATACTGGTATTAATGAAAACCATGTTTTTAAATTAATCAAAATAAATTCTCAATGTTATTGCAAAGTCAGACTTTATGATCTAAGAAAACAAGCCACTGAGAAAATGTCATCGAAAAATATTAGAAAAACATTAAGTAAATTGGTATTATTTAATCATCAATAACTACAGCTTTTACAAACACAAAACTATTTTATATTGTAAATAGTAACGTAATTGCTTCTAATTTCTAGGTACTTTCAATCCTTTTCTTTTTTTCTTCTTTTTTTTGGTTTCTTTTCTTAAACTTTCAGGCGCATCATAACAAGTCGTGGGTCCTCACAATATGGTCGCCAAAATATTTTTTCGGCTTCAATTTCGATATCAGAGATGCGCTATCCAGTTATAATATAGATCAGTGGTAAAAACCATGCTATTAATGTATTGCTTTTGTCAGCTATAAGTTCATTAACTTATTATTTTCAAAATGGCGAATATTAGGGTTTTTAGTGGGATTTTTTACAACTTTGACTTCGAATTAGAGCACTTTCCGTTGATTTTCAGGTCTATGTTTTTATATTTTTATGAATCAGCATAAAATTCTCTATCAGAATCAATCATAAAATTAGGGGGGGGGGGGGGGAGAAAGTCGAGTAGCGCCAATTACTGTAACGATATGTGCTAACACAAGTGAAATTTACATTATTTACATCATGCGACATCTAAACTTTTTACAGTTGCATTTACTACTGCAAGAGTTAGGATGTAGCAATTGCAATTCTAATTACAACATAACTATACGTTTTCACAAAAAAGCAACATTTTTTTAAATATCAAACATACGTTGGCTATTATTATTACAATACGTATTGTAATAATAGAATAATAAAAAAACAGCAAGAGCAAGAAATTTGCGAATTATATCTTGTAAGCATTTGACTTCGCGCCTGTAAAATCATCGGTTGGCAGACGATCCCATGGCTCAGAATCAGGTCAAGTTTTTCGTTTGCCGTAATTTGCGTATCAACACAAAATTTAATGCAATTGAATAAAAATGGCCGTCCATTCATGCTTATTACACTTACAATAACCAAAGTTGTAAACAAGAACAAGTAGTAATTTGTTTATTTACCTTAATCAATCTTACAATAATAAATAAAAATTGTATAGATTTAAATAAATATATTTATAAATATTTAACTTATTTTTCATAGTTAACAAAGTGTTTTAGATAGAATAGTTTACAAAGTGTCTTATTTTGATAGCATTCCGCTAGCTTTGACTTTTTTTAAAAGTAATTTGACTAATTTTTTGAACGTAGCCGTTCAAGCACCCATGTAAGTTCATAATTAAGTTTTTATTGAATTTTTTAATAAATTCGATTAAAATAAAAAGATATTGTTTTGCTGACTAGTATCACCAAAATGTTATGTTTAAATTTTATACAAATATTTAGATTATTTTTATAATTATATAATTATATTATTTGTGTAAACATTTCAAAGTAGTGTAAAATAGACTTTTCTTTGTTTATATAAATTAGGAAAACGAGGTAGATACCTATCACCAGTAAATATAAACTTAATGTTGGATGAAGTAGTTCTAACTGACTTTTATAAAATCTTATTTTTGTCAAAGTTAATTTAAGTAAATATTTTATACCATCAGTAGTAATATTTGGTTTTTTTCAAGCAACTTTGAGACGCATTTTAAACAATATTCTTTCAGTTACAGGTTTTTGGTATATTTTGATCTGTTATGTTACTTTAATATTATTGTGTAAACTGTTTTGTTAGTCAATATACAATAGATAGAAGCATAAATATAACCTAAAATCTAAGATTTCAAATAGGTCTTAATAATAGCCACTCGTTTGAGCCATGGCTCCTATTTGTAACAGATGTGGATATTATTAGGACAATTTAATTTATTGTGTATACAGACTATATTATAAACTATGTTATAGTTTATATATAAACTATGTGTATATATACACAATGTATATATGTATAGACTATATGTATGTATGCAAATATATTATAAACTATATTATAGTTTATACACAATAAATTAAACTATTATCCCAATATTACCTATAATTTTATTTACTTTACTGCGTATAATTACTAAGTATAATTAGTTTTTACTTTACAGTGTTTATTATAAGAGTTTATTATGTTTGTAATGTTTGTGATTACGTAATTTCATTAGTTTCATTTATTTCAATTTTATAGTATATTTATTTATAGTAATATTTAGAATAATAACAGTTTATAACCACAATTTATAAACAAACAATAACATAAATGGTTTTAAATTTTTTTACAATTTCAAACATAATTATGTTCTTTTTTTTTTTAGTTT
Source organism: Hydra viridissima (assembly GCF_058129835.1). Taxonomy (NCBI): domain Eukaryota; kingdom Metazoa; phylum Cnidaria; class Hydrozoa; order Anthoathecata; family Hydridae; genus Hydra; species Hydra viridissima. Next base: position 8,849,965 of record NW_028324302.1, on the reverse strand, counting down.
TCTTTGTCATGATTTGATTAGTTTGCTTTCTGTTGAAACATGGTTTGTTGAAGCATGTTCAACAAAGTGAAGCATTAAAATTACAATACTTGCATGTGATTTGAATTTCTTTTTTTTTTTATAGAAAATAGTGTAATTTATTAGTATTTTATTATATTTTAGTATTTTATTTTATTAGCTTAAAGACTTCTTTAGACAATGTTATGCATATCATTTTTAGCTTAAAATAAAACAGAAATTAATCATTAACCTACATCAGTGTACATCTCAAAAGAAGATAATAAAGTACTACTTGTTTTATCTTCATCTTCAATTAGCTTCGTAAAGTCTAAATGTGATGTGAGAAAGAATTTTGTTGAAATGGACAGTATATGGGCTGGAATTAAAATACTTAGTGATCAATGCTACAATATTCATATATAGCACATGAATTAAGTAATTGAAAATTTTGAAAACTTTGAAGGTTAAATTAAAAATAAATTGTACCATTATAATTTGTTGAAGTTAATTAACATAAGGAAAAAATATGATTTTTCATTATCTCAAAGGTAAAATGAAAGTTTAATTTGAATTTAAATTTTTGGCAAAGTGCCGAAATACTATAAAGCGTATAGCTTACAAGTATGCTAGAAGTTATAGAAAGCATATTTAAACTGTTTGGATTACACGAGTTCGATCAACTTCTACTCGGTTATGTGGTAAATTGATGATTATGAAAAGGGCTTTAATATATGCAATAGTGCGATTTGTCTGTGACTTTATTTAAAGATTGTAAGAAGAAGGATAGCGAACTATTCAATTTAGTTAAGTTATTTTTTATATACAACAATAATTTTTTTCTTTTTTTTTTTTTTTTTTTTTTGTTGCAATTTGACAGTTTTAACTTAATGCATTGGTTTATTTTCAAAAATTTGAAATTTTTAATAGTATAAATAAATTTTAATAATTTGTCCGGTGGAGGTTGATATTGTTGTCGACTTAATTATTATCAAATCTTTAAAAATATTTTGCTGACCAAGACAACTCCGTGAAACGATCTGGTCTCTAAATTATCCCATAAGTTGAATTTAAATAATAGAAGTTTTTGAAGAAGTTATTTATGCCTGGAAGTTAATTATAAACATATTATTTTCAGTTTTAATGCCAAATAGTTTGTGCAGAATATTTTACATAAAAAAATATAGACCTAGACTATTTTTATCTTATCTCTCTAAAATCACGATCGCTTGTCCAGATTAGATTATGGGTTTTTTTTAAAGAAATGAACCTCGTAGTTTAATAATAGTCTGATCTATATATTTTCAAACTGAAAATATGTAGAACAGATTATATTATTAAACAGGTTTTTCTCCTTCGCCAATAGAACCCGTTTTTATCGGTGAAGGAGAGTGTCTATTCAGTTGACTTGCTATAGTCAAGATATCGCTAAGGTCTGCAATGCAAGTACTTGCAAAGTACTCAGTTAATTAGGGTTCTAGTTCCTAATTTTATCCGAGTTCGTATGTTGTTTTAAACAAAGCTCAAAAGAGTTAACTTAATTTAGAAATAAGCTGTCCAAATTAGGCACTAGCGTCAATGATTTAACACTGCAGAAAAGACAGCGATTTTGTTATATAAAAATTACAGCATCGCGATTACCTAAGTAAATATTGCATTCGAAACTAAACGCCCCCTGCTTATAACCTATATACTGAAACTTACCGCATTACAGAAAATAATCGAAATCCGAGGGCCAGTTTAGTCTAAATGAACTGCCGATGCTTTAGGACAATTAAAAAATCTGAATACTCAAGCCGTGAGGATTGGTCATTAAATGTTTTTACCGTTTGGAGCTTTAAATTCAATTGTCCCACCACATCAGAATGGCAATAAAACTATGTGCGATAATAAAGATTACTTATAGTCTGATTTGTCGGATATAATAATGATTCATCGGACGGTGAATATAATAATGGTTGTCATTCATCGGACGGTGAATATAATAATGATCGTCAGGAATATATATTTTTTGCATTACATCAACAGCTCCATTTTAGTTAATGAAATTAGTAATATTTTTTTTTTTACCACAAATATTTATAATATACTAGGTTTAGAATACTTTTGGAAATGTAAGAAATTATTACATGTCTTAGGTAGTAGATGTTTGGAATGGGGAGTCCATTTGCAACTGCTTTAGAATAGATAGCCTCAGATGTCCAGGTTTTTTTCAAGATGGGTAACCTTTGGTGTTTTTGAGCCATCTGTGCCTTTTCACCAAATCTTCTCATTAAAACATCTTTTAATTGTTTAATCCAGTCTGCCGAATTTTTGTGAAAAACTCAATGACACTCGAGCTATGTAGGCATCTTTTTTCTGTCCCCTTGGATAAAAAATATTAAAGCAAATTAAATATAATGAACTAAGTGTGAGAATAGTATTATGTATAGGGTCGAGACAAACAGGCAACAATAACAATAAAGAATAACTTTGATGTAATGTGATAAAAATTATTTTACATGAAAATTATTTAACATGATAATAATTTCACTACTTTAAAATTACTATTTAATTGTGGCTGTGTGCCTGTCTTTGTTATGCCTTTAAAAAAATTTTCTTTTAATTAGAAGTTCTATGACATACAATTATTGCCTTTGTGGTATGTCTATAACATAGGAAAATTTCAGTGAAAAAATTACTTATAACTATTTAATAGTTTTAATCTTTTAATAAAACATTGATTAGCTGGCCTTGTAAATTGATAAAGAACGTCTTAAAACTCCTAAAACATATGAACGTAGGACTGTGGTAATTTCACAGAAAGATTCGTAATTGGAAATAAGTATAATGTATATTTAAAATAAGGATATTGGGTTTACTTACATTTCTTTTTTGAAATTTGTTTTTCTTGTGGCATTTAGTTGAAAATTTGCACAACTGTCCATACCGTAGATTTCCCTAGTTCCGAACAAAATCGTGCTTAAAGTTGAATAACTCCGTTTGCTTTTTGAATTTCATCTCAATTTTTTAAATTAAATAAATTGGAACCTAAACTGAATCGAACCATATTAAGCAACAAGTAGATTTATTATAAAAAATATGGTTAATTTTAAAATTTAAAAAGTAAAGTTTTCGCTCGGAATTAGGAACACGTGTTCCTAATTCCGAACATACATATCAAATCCCAAAAAATGCCATTCAATTTAAAAAGTAAATAATTTATGCCAGACCTCTAGTTTAGAGTAAGGTAAAAAGATTTTTAAAATTGAAAATTACTTTTATTTTAATGTAAGAGTATAACATTGTTTTGGTGCAGAGTGTGCATTATCTATTTATTAGATCCTGTCTTCCATTATCTTTTTGTAACCAGTTAAAAAAAAAACCATAACAGTCACTGCCTGTTTCTGTGAGTTAACCAGAAGAAATCTCAGTTATTAGTATCAGGTCAGTTGCAGCCTTAGCGAATGCTTCCCCATTAATCAAATAGGAAGCTTGTAGTGCTTTTTTATCATATAGCAATGCAGTTTTATCCTTTACGCAGTTGTATTTTGAAATGGCAGTAATTCAAAGACTGAAACATTGTTCATTGTAGTTTTGTATTGTAATAATTGTAATGAATTTTCTTTCGCGATCTTCATTTTTTTTAAACTTTGACATTTCTTTTTTATTAACAAACTTTAAGATAAACAAGACGTTTAGAAATTCAATAAAAAGGTTAAAAGCGTTTCAGTGGCGGAACTTCAAAATTTGGCCCCCCCCCCCCCCCCCGCAAAAGAATGTTTTTTTTAAAAAAAAATAAAGCTTCACATATTAAATAGATATTTATTTCATATATCATATTTAAAAACAAAAAATTAAATAAAGATAAAGATAACTTCAAAACGAAACTAAAACTTAACCGAACTTAAATAGTGAAAACTTTCCTCCTTGATTTCATATTGGCAAAATCGGTAATGATGTTTTTCATTTCCATTTTTCCAGCCGCTTTTGCCTCAATAGAAACTATTGCAAGGTCGCTTAAACGTTCTTTACCAATGGTATTTCGTAAATAATTTTTTATTATTTTAAGTTTCGAAAAGAACGTTCAGCTGATGCAACAGTAACAGGTAATGTAAGAAACAATAACAATGCTGTTATCACTTGTGGAACGCTTGCAGCTATAGTTGACAATTTTACTATTAAAAGGTCAGCCAATTCACGTATAGATGATATTTTTGATATTTCATCGTGTAGCATTGACTTTACCATAGCCATTTGCAGCGGAAATTCAGTTGTTATATCTTCACTATATTTTCTCTGAATGGCTTCTGCACAGCTTATGATCTCACGTTCTTTCATTACCATTAATTTATTTGGATGGATGCAGGAAAATAATTGTACCACTTCTTGGATTCCTTTAAATCTATTTTCGAGTTGGTTGATAACGACGTCCGAAATTTTTATAAAAATATTGATGCGAAAAATTTCCTCACTACTATCAAAACGGTGATCTGTAGATAATTCGTCAAAATGCCTTTTCACAATTTTTCTTCTTTTTTGAAAAAATATTGCAGGAATCTGCCACATAGTCGCTATTTCTACCGCTTCAAGTTTTGCTGAATCAAACATCTTTCTATATTGTTTTAAATTTTTGCTGGCATTTTCTAGAGAACCTGAAGCTGCCGTAAGATCTAAATTTTTAGTTTGCAGCAATTTTGATGGTATATGTACCTCATTAAGGATTTTAGACAAAAGCACGCATAAAAAAACAAATTCGAAACTGCTCATATTTTTTTGTATTCGTACTGTTTCTTCGCGTTCTTCACGTTTTGTACTTGTTATTGATATCTCGGAAAGAGCTTTCATTATATCAAAAAGCGAATTTTAACGACGAAAAGAGAAGTATATCGTCCTGCCCATCGCGTTGGATTTAACCTTTTTAATGTTATTTGTGATTCTCCTGTATATTTTGATAGTAGATCCCACCTGTTTATGCTATTTCCGAAAAATGAATACACATCTTCTAGCATTACAAAAAATGAAGCAACTTCAACACAACACTTAACCGCATCGTTAATAACAAGATTTAAATTATGAGCTGCGCAATGCATATACATAGCATTGGGTTGATTTTTCTTAAAAAGGGCCTGAACCCCATTGTATATCCCACTCATGACGTTCTCACCATCATAACCTTGACCCCTGCAGTTACTTAATTTTATATGATGTTTTTCTAACAGATTTAAAATTTCTTCATGTAGTCCAGCAGCAGTGTGGTTATATATTTCCGTGAATCCCAAGAAAACTTCTTTAATTTCAATTGATGTAGCTTCATCTTTTTCATTTTTAATAATTTTTACGTATCTAAATACTTGACTGAGCTGATCTCTTTTAGTAATATCTTGTGTTGTATCCATTATAATTGAATAAAAAGGTGAACTATTAATATCAGCAGTAAGAGTGGCTTTTAAATGTGTTGCAAGGCAATGTATGACTTCATTTTGAATTTGATGGCTTAAATATTTTATTGATCCATTTGGCATACTCAAAACTTGCTTCATAACATTATCATATTTAGCTAAAAGTTGAACTTGGGTTAAAAAATTACCATTATATTCATTGTCAAATGATTCACGATGACCACGAAAAGCCAAAGAATTTTTACAAAGTGCTAATGTTATATTTACTATCCGCTCTAAGACTTGCACCCAAAAATTTGATTGGTATCGTATTTGTTCTTCTATATTTTTATCAATTGTTTCATTATGTCGCCATTTTTCATAAATGCAACAAGCAAATATATGTTGTTGACTATTTTCGTGAATTTTAATTTTTTTAGAAAGACCACGCCAATCTCTGACACCATGCTCACGCCAGTTATCCTTTGCTTTTCGTTCTTCTGAGAAAAGCCAACAAGGCTCACAATAAACGGCATCAAGTTTTGGGGAATAGCAAAGCTACATTCTTTCTATAGATCCATATTTTGTGGTAGTTTTAAAATATTTCTTGGAAAACCTACGGTTTTCTTGCAAGGGGTCGCGTATAAAAGGACCTTTTAGCCGACACGATTCCGATAATACAATTATTTTTAATATCTTTTGTTAGTATTTTACCATGAAAATTTGCAATGTCAGTAGAAAATAATTCACTTGATTTTTCTAAATTAATTTGTTCAATGGCGTCATTCGTATCAGAGTTTGAATCTTCCTGGTCTTCATTTCGGTGGTTTCTCGGAGACCTATTCACATCTTCTTCGTTCACATTTTTATTACCAGTAGCAATGTTTTCTTCGATATCATCATGTTCTACTGACTGATTTATACATACCACTTCTGCAGAGTTTTGACTTTCCACTTCCGTTTCCGCTCGCTTTTCGATTGGTTTCAAAAACGTTGTTAGCTTCGGCAATTTAGCTAAAGCAGCTTTTGTTTCTTTTAACTTTCTTCTTTTTGCTGCACCGCTTGTACTACTTAATTTCTTTTCCATTATTATGAGTCAAAATTTAAATTATTACAAATTTATAAATTCAGTACCTGTTGTAAAATTTTTAATTATTACAAATTTATTAATTACCTTTTATTAAATATATCAGTGAAGTAATAAACTCTCGTGCAACAATACTTTATTATTCGCAACACGATTAAATAAATTGGAGACTAGTAATTCAGATAAAATAAGAAATGAAAAGTTAACTTAATACAACGGAAGATTTAATATAAAATTGAAAATGAGAACATACATTTAAAAGTTAATTTGTATATGCAACAAGGATTATAGAATCATTATCCTTGATATGCAACGACATAACAAATAATATTGTTTATATTTTAAAAATATTGAATATGCAACTAAGAACTTATAAATTGAAGAACTTCTTACAGTTTAAAAAAAATTTATATGCAACAAATTATTACTTTTACCGAATTCAGTCTAATTGTCTAATTCATACACAAACACAACATAACGGTATAAAAATTAACTATACAATAACATCTGGCAGTTCGCAGCTGATAATCGTACTTTATTTCTCAATGGCGTATGCAATTTTAAAAAGGTTAAAACTTTTCGTTTAAATGTAAACTACGCACTCCAATACAAAAATAAATTTTTGAACAATATATTTTAAATTCGATGGATGACATTTTTTTTATCCAAGTTTTATATTTTAGGGCCCACTATACCTGCGGAAAAGAGTTTTATAGTATAAATATTATTGAGAGTATAATTTTTTTTATATGAGGGCCCCCTATAGCTGGTAGGCCTCCCCGCAACGCAGGGTCCTGCGTCCAGTAGTTCCGCCACTGAAGCGTTTATTAGTTTCTAAGTTAAAAAGTGTTTTGCTTGCAATTAAAAAATTTATTGGTAGCAATATATATTTTGAAAATATTTTTTCATATTCTCATTACCCTAGTCTTCCAATTTATTAATCAGTTTTCCTTTAAAAAATCCCACAAAAATAAAAGATGTAATAAAAAGTGAACTAAAGCTGTTCGGAATTAGGGAAATCTATGGTAATATAAACAAAACAAAATGTAAAAAAACAATTGATTAACTAGATAATATCTTTTTGTTTTTTTTTATGAACCCGCTAATATTTTCGTCGGAAAGTTTTTACGATACGAAGAAAAATATTTATAGTAGAGGCTATTTGGGATTTCGGGTTTACATCTATTTTGTCGAATCCGAAGAAATTCATCGGGTTTACGATTTTTTTAATTCCAATCGGAATGAGTTTTATAGTTGTGACCCCAGGTTTGTTTTGCCTGCCTGAAATGACGTAATTATATACCAAAGCAAAACAAAAATGAATTAGTGTCAGTTTAAATAAAACGACTACCGGCATTAAAAAATTTAAAAACTCGCTTCACTTTTTCTTACGGAATTTTTGTTAAGTTAGACATCTAGTTAATATATCATTGCTCTTGTCTACTTATCTAATGAGTAACATGACACCGGTGCAGTACGCTGATATTTACTTCGTACTCAACATAACCGAGACCTAAACTTCAATACGGCTTAAAGTACCCCCGTGAGTTCAATTCGGCTCTAAATACTCCATATTACCGGATTCAGCTTGGCTAAAATAATTTCAATTAAATAATCTCTTATATTTTGCTCAGAAATCAAAAATATTTTTATTTGAATAAAGTAGAGCCTAATGGCTTCCTAGATATCTTATGTCTTTTGGACATAAGATGTCTAAAAACCATTAGGCTCTACTTTATTCAAATAAAATAGAGCCGATAAAACGCATGTGAAATGCATTGTGGATGTTTGTCAGGAAGTGCAGGGTAAGGAAGGAAAAGACGGAACGAATTTTACATAAAAAATTAAAACTTAAAATTTTTTACTTTTTTTTGAGCCTGAAAAACACCAATTAGCTTCCCTAGACAGAATATATTCGTATTAAAAGAAAACAAGCGAAGGAAAACAATAACACCAAAGATCATTAAGAATGTCTGAAAGTTTCCGAAAGTAATCATCTGCGTTGGATATTTGAAAATTCTGATAAACATGGTATTGAGAACGAAAACTTTCACTTAATAATAAAAAAGAAAAAAATTTAGTTACTTTGCCATGGTAACATTCTTTTCATCTTTACAAAGTCTCTTTAAGAAGAAAAGTTCAAGATTAGGCCATCACATAGTTTTACTCTAGCTTTATGTTTAAAAACTTGTTGCTAAGAAACTCTGAAGCAATCGTTTAATTCATTGCTGTAAGACCAATTCAATAATAATATGTTCTAAAATAAGTAATTAAGTTTGAGAGAATGGGACTATTATTTACAATATTTTAATGTCTTAAGAACTGATTAAAAAAGTTAACATTTTTTAGGCGCTTTCCATTTGCGATTTTTTTAGTTTTGGAAACCGGAGACTTTGAAATCCTCAGATCATCCGAAAAATCTTTTGGGGCCGTTGCACAGTAAAGTAAGAAAATTTCTAAATAAAAAGAAAGTTTGGCTGCATAGCATTAATTAAAATAAATCAATTAGTAATAAAAATGATTTCACACACTTTCAAAAAAAAAAAGGTGTCCTTTTTTAAATATTTTTCCTACTAACTTTGAGTTATTCAGCATAATTTTAATTCCTGAGAAAACTCTAATAAAATACAGCTATTCACGAAAGTTTAAACGATTAACAGAATTTTAAGATCTAATCTTCGGTTTTTCTTAAATAAAAATCTAACAGAAATAAATATCAAAATAATGTTTTTTTCAGTTTGGTAAAAAGGCTATTTGTTAATAGAATAAAAAAAGTAGGTTTCGACTCATCACTGTTTACTCAGAAATCTCATTAAAAGGGAGGTGATACAAATTGAGAGGTGTCACAAAAGTTTAAACGATTTTATTTAGGATAAATTATTTGCTAATTAGTTGATAAATGAGTAGTTTACAATAAAAGAATTTATCACAACATCATCAAGCAGCTTTTAATTCATTAAAAACCAACTTGAAATATTGTAAATTTCAAATTAATTTCAATTGCGTGCAAATGGGTCGAAAATCAGTTTTTAGTGAGGTCAAGTGGCAAGTTATTGTTATGGCGCGGACAAAAAATCACACAAACGTTCAAATAGGCAAAATACTTCACGTTTCTGAATCTTGCGTTCGAAAAACCATCAAAACCTGGGAATTTACCATGGATGTCTCCGACATGCCGCGTACTGAGAGACTATCCAAACTCAGCAACCGTGACAAAAGTGGTATTTTCAGAATGAGTAGAGAAAACCCCAGACTCAAAAAGCTAGCATAAATCTTCAGCGAGTCAAAAAATAATCCAAAAGTTAGCAGAGAGCTCGTGAGACGAATGTTGTTGAACAAAGGTATTGGAACGTACATAGCTGCTAGAAAACCTATTCTTTCAATCACGGATAAACGTAAATAATGAGTGTGGTCCAAAGAAAGGCTGGATTGGTCTGTAGAACAGTAGGCAAAAGTTATTTGGAGTGATAAAGCTAATTACATAAATTCACGGTCCTTTTAAAATGTTTGTCACGGTCCTTTTAAATTGTATATAACAAATAGACCAGACTCTGATGCTGATTTCTTCACTGCAGATTACAACACTTCTAAACAAACAAATCTCAGTAAATCGACTTCCTTTCCGTCTCCTTCAAAGGAAGAAAATTTTCTAGATTTAAATTATACCATGTGCCACTCCTAACGCTTTACATTTACCATCTCCGAAAGAAGTAAGGCCTTTCGAAAAAATCTGAGCCTAGAAAACAGAATAAATAGGCTTAAAAATCGGTAAAGAGTTTCTGCTGTATTAACAGATACCCCTGTTAAGAAAGCCTTGAAACATGAACGAAAGACAGCAAAAGAAAAAGAAGAAAAAGCTTTGAAACAAACAAAAAAAACCAGTTCTAAGAAACTTTTTTCTTCAAACTAAGAGAAAAAAACAGAACAAGAGATTTGAGGAAGTTGACATTGAAGGTGAGAAAGAAGATGCTTTGTGTCTTAGATGCCTCAAGCCATTCTCAAACGGTCTTCCAGTGCAAAGCGGATTCAGTGTTCAAGCTACATCTTTCAGAAACATAAAAAGTTGTCTTGCCTTTATAAAAATTGTTCAAAAAAACTTTAAATAGAATTCATTTCTTTTTAGATAAAATTTAAATAAAAACTCTAATCATAAGAATGAACGGCATTCAAAGTTACATAAATATCTGAAGTATGAATTTATACCAAATTAAAGAACCTATAAGATTGGCAAAGTTGATAAGAGAAAATATTTTGGAATAACCTAATGCTTTTTAACTGCACTCGGTAAAAAAGTGCACTAACGTTAGTCTCCTTCGAGATTATGAAAACCCATTAACGGACGTAAAGTGAAGTTTGAAAATCGCAAAATATGTTGTTTTTACGGTGGCTTGTTTTCTGGTCGTGATTTTTAAACAAAAGATGTTTATAATAACTCTTTATTAAAATAAATAATATTAAAAATTGTAGCCAAATAAAACTAGAAAAATTATAATAAAAAAGCAACTGAAAGTTGTTTGTTTGGGAATAAGCAAACTAAAATACAACCATAGTTATGTATTTATATTCTCATTGTTGTTGGGTCTGATCTTAAAACAGTTATTTGAAGGTGTGCAAATAGAACTTAATTTAGATTGATAGATGATAATTTGGGAACTAAATATTTAATTATCTTTTCCCATTTGTTGCTTTCTCCGCCAAAAGGTATAGTCGTTAATTTTATGTTCCTCAGCTTGCCTTTTTATTCCTTCATATAATTCGACTTTTTTCATAACCGATTGTGTCCGCCGTTGTAACCGCTTCAACTCTTCGTCAACTTAAAAGAGATATAGTATTACAATCAAACTAGAGTAACCAATTAACTGTAGTTGCTAATTAAAAATAAATCATGTATGCATAAGATGAAATAAGACCAGACAACAATCTAATAAACATTTTACATGTTCTTGACGTAAAACAATTTGTGAATCTCACTATAGTTTAGTAAAAAATGGAGATATAAAGAGAATGACGTTTTTCAATTATTTTACTTACTGTCATTTTCTTTATCCGAATTATTAGAATGACACAGCACAGCGTGACCTTTATAATCGTAGCCGGCAAAAGAGCTGGATAGCCGCGGTGACGAAATTATATTTTTTTCAACATTTCCATTTCCTAACATTTCGTTACTTTTATGGCGAACAGGAAACTTTCGCCTCTTAGTTCTATTACGATCAAGAAAGTTATTGTCATGAAATTCAGTTTCCGAGCTTCTGTTCATATCATCCTCAATTGCTTCAGCTAAAATTTCTTTGATTTTAATATGTTTGGCAATATTTGTATCAATATCATTGGATGGACAAGGGGAAGGTGGTTTTAAATGACAATCAGAAGTCAAATCGCAATCACTTTTTGAAAATTTATCTTTTTTATCTGAGCTTTTGTTAATATCAGTAGATTTAGATTTAAAAAAACGGTTTCTAAAAGAGCTGCTACGTCTCACCGAGCTACTTTTCTTCAGCTCTTTATTTGAGTTTGATTTTAAAGAAACAAAAGCTTTTAAAGAACTACTTCTTTTTACCAGTTTCTTTTTTTTATCTTCATAAAAAGTTACACCAGACACCATATCCTTCTCAGGTTTTTCACATACTGTCTCAAGATTCCGGACAGGCATGGATTCGTGTTTTAAAGTATGAACAAGATCATCATCATCTGACTTACCAATGTCATCAAGAGGCTCTTCTTCGTAACTGCTCTCAAGAATTTCACACCTTCTATTATGATCAATAATTTCAAACTTTTTATGAAAATGTTTTGATTCACCAATATTGTCTGAAATATTTTGTGCTATTTCTAGACTTATTCCACTTCCAATGCTCATTTCTCGCTTTAACATTGAATTCTGTCTATTGGAATTGGAACCAATAGCATATGGACGTTGCAGTGTGCCAGATTGACTCACTGAATCACATGGATTGAGAACAAGAATATCATTTGAACTTTTTCCAATATGGGAATCTCCTTGAAAAGATATATCAGAGAGTTTATCAAGGAGCTTTCCTTCAGAATGATGCAGTTTTTTTCCAGCTGCTCCAATAGGCTTAAAACCTTCAGGTAAAGAGCAATCTTTAATAACTTGGTTTTTTACCGAAATTCCTTGAGCATTTGTATGAACAATATGAAATATGGAATCACCCTCCAATGTATCAAAAGTGTAAACACCCTTTCCATGCTTACATTTTTCACTAGCTTCAAAAGAAAATTTGGTTCGACCTCTGCCATAGCGGCGCAGAAACTGTATAGGCCATTCACATACAGGACTTTGAGATGGTATATCAATAAGAAGTAAGCTTAAAGGTGTAATTTGCAGCAAATATCTGCCACTCATTCCTGCTTTTTGAGAAGCAATTGTAGTTCTAATTGTAACAGGGTATGTGCAGCCTAAAAATTAAAAACAAGTGTTTTATGAATCAAAAACATGTATGAACAAGTATATAACAAATTAAAAACATATCTGAACAAGTATAAATAAAGATTAGGACCTTAAATTTAAGAAACACATTTAATGAAAATTTAATCTAAAAAGGTTGTTGGATGAATGAGTATTTGCTAATAAATTCAATCTAAAAATGTTGTTGGATGAGTTTTTGATGATAAACTTTATTGATATCATAAAAAAAATTAAAAAACAGAACTCTTACAAAAAATGTCAATTAAGCTTATTTTTTCTTTTCATACCTTCAGTTATAGTTGAAGTCATGCTTGATGCATCATCAAAACCAGACTCAAAGGAAACTAGGCTGGACAGCTCTGATCCAACGGAAGACACTTTTGTGATTTTACGACTTAAACTCTCCTTACAGGCTCCTTCTTTGCTCAAATTTTCTAACGTTTGCAGAATAAATTATTAAAGAATGATTTACATACATACATACATACATACATACATACATACATACATACATACATACATACATACATACATACATACATACATACATACATACATACATACATACATACATACATACATACATATATCTTTTTGGATTATCCCAAAAAAGTAAAGTTAAAAAATATTGAAATCTCTACTTTTGATTCATCTGAGTAAAGCAGTAGAATACAACTTGCAAAATTAGATGGGCATGTATTGACCATATTGCAACAAAATTCTTTTATTTCAAAACAATACTGATCATAGATGTCTCTCCTTATTTTTCTATCTGCTCTATCATAGATAGTTTTTTAAACAAAGTATTTAAAGCTTCAAAGCTTTAAAGAGAACCAAGTCTCAGACAAGAAAGTTTTTTCAACTCCTGTCAAATATAATTGGGGATACAATATAGTTTTTTTCTATATCTATAAGCTTTAGAAGTAAATACAACAAATGCCTTAACATCATCTTTAACCCAATTGTTCTTACTTTATAATTATATTTCTACAGCCTCTGGATCATTTAAACACCATCAACTGGGCATGGACAGTCTTTTTGATTACAAATGATTTTGATTAATACAACAAACCAACTAAAATGCTGAATTACTTAATAAACTAGTTGTAAAAATTTCCTTTTCATATACACACCATAACTCAATCTCAATGCATATATTACTTTAGCCATCTATTGTGCCCTGTCAAGAGCATGTGGATTTCTGAGTAGAGCTTGACTTTCTACTCTTAATCTTAATGGAGCAAGAAAAAAAACTCTTGATAATCTTTTCAAAAATATTTTTCGCTCAAGTTGAAAGCATAATCAGAGAGATAGGTCATAATATTAGCATTTGTCTCAGTTTGGAGAACTTTACTTAGAATCTCTTAAAGAATAGCAGATAAGTCTAAACATGTTTTAAACACATAGCTAACAGTAGTTGAAACAGCCATCCATAAATTATTGTATCCAAATGCACATTCCAAAAGAATAAAAATTCCATTGAGTTTATTAGTATTTCAATTACCACAAGATCATAAATAAGGTGTTTACAGGTTACATCAGTTGCTGCACAATCAGATCCTGAACCAAATTTTAAAGCTGTGAGCTTTGTGATGCCACAAGAAATAGTAGTAGTAGAATATGTAAATAATTCACTTGTTTAGTTACCTACTTCCAGTGACAAAATTTAGTATCTGTATTCCTTAATAAAAATTCTTAAAAAGCAGTATAGGTAGGTGAGACATGAAACTATTTTAAACTTATTTGGGATGGTCTAACATATGTATATATACAAACAAAATGCATACACACATGTGTGTGTGTGTATATATATATATATATATATATATATATATATATATATATATATATATATATATATATATATATATATATATATATATATATATATCTATCTACCTGAGTCACTCTCAAGCATATTCTCAGGAACGCTATGTAGTAGATGTGGTGAGGTGTTTATGGCGGTGTGATCTGTTGTAGTTCTATCTAAGCTATGATAGCCAGTATCATGTTCTGAAGATATTTTCTTTACAACCTTTGCAAAAAAAGGTTTGGTTAAAAGAAGTGTAAAAAACAGTTTGTTTGCTTTATTTAGTTTTCAATTTTAATCAGAATAAACTTATCAAACTAAAATTGAAAAAACTTCTCACTTGAACATTTCTCACTTTTTAAAGAACATTAAACTGTGTAATAATCATTAATTTAGTTAATCTACACAGAGAATAAAGGATTTTTAATGAACCAAACTCATCTTAATCCTAAGAAATAACTGTGCACATACCTGGACTAAACTGCTTTTAGAAGAATTTCCAAAAACTGTTTGACAAAGATCTTTAAACCAAAGCTTCTGCTCTTCTTTTGATTGAGCAGCTAAATGTATGGTTCGATCTTGAATCACCAACTCTATGACATGATTATATTCTTTGTTCCAGACAGGCTTAATGCTAACACAGTTAGAAAGTGATATAACACGTTTGCTTTTTTCTTGCTGCCATGTTTTTTCTGAATCATAATATTCAATGCGAACTCGACCATGCTCACTGTTATCATATAGTATGAACCAACGACTCTGCCATTTTTGCTTAAAAAAAAAAAGCTGCTTTTTGAGTTATTCTATTATTGAACACTGATTTATTTTTTCATGTAAAGCAATTTTGAAGCGTATTTCAAAAGCATTTGTTTAATAGTTTGAAGCAGTTAAGATGAAAAATGTAAACTTTAATTCATAATTCAAAAATTTACTAGTTTTATGGAGCTTAATATATGAAATAAATGCAAGTAAAGTAACATATTTATAAGGTAAAACAATCAAAGTTAGTAAAGAAAATAGCAAATTCATAAGTTATGTACAGTCAATACTTTTATGTAAGTATGTAAGTAGCATTATCATTTTGATGGTGGACAAGCCAAAGCAGATTGAAAGCAATTGTTTTTTTAGGAAATCAAGTTAATGTTATTTATTCTGAATACTAATACATATGATTGTTCTTTTAATATGCTCATAATACTAAAAAAGGTTTTTATTATAAAAGCTGAAAATGCAATTTATAACCATGCAATAAGCTTTTATGGGAATTAACCTTCAGCTAAGAATTCTTTTATCAGGAACAATAATATTTGTCATGCTTTAAAATGCTTATGTATGGGAAATCTACTAATGCTATTTAAAGAAAACTTTTTAATTAATCTTGTCTAAATATTGTTCAAATGATCTATTCTCAAGAAAATTATGAGGTTCTTGGAAAGCACTTTAAATTTTAAACAAATTAATGATCATTTTTCCCAAGAAGAATAACAAATTCTAAATTTAAAATCTTTCCACAAACTAAGAAAACAGACTACTTTTATTTTTGTATTTCAACTTATAATGTTTTTTACTTAATTGATTTTTTAAAATTCATTTAAAAAACTTAGTGACTTAAAATTATAAGTAATTAATAATTACTAACTATGAATCATTAGAATCTAAATAAAGCTTTTTATTAATTAAAAAAAAAAGACAGAATTTTGCAATAACCAGAAAAGTGGAGTAGAACTTTAATTCAATTACTAACCTTGAAAGGATTAAGGAGTTTATGTGGACATTTCAAAAGAGTTCCTTTCCGAATGTATTTATCTTGAGACATTCAAATCTCTTGCCTATCCAAAATTTTGTTATTTTATTTTTATATGTATTGAATATTCTTTGTATTTATTTTCTCTGGAAAAAAAATAAAACTTATGCATAAATTAACTTGACATTTAATAAATTTTGTTTATAACAATAATAACTATAACATTAACAAAACAGACTTAATAAAAATGATTATTTTTTAATTAAGTTGACAAATAATCCATTAAAAAAAGATAACAATACTATAAGTATCAATTGTAAAACAGTATATTAGCATTTTTTGATCTTTACACTATGTAAAGTAAGCATGAAAACTCACAAAGTCTTCTCATTACTTGATAATTTTTATAAATTACTAAATTTTAAATGATGCAATACATTCACAATAATTTATAAAAGTTCTTTTGTATAAACATATTAAAACAATGAAACAAAACATCAAAGAAAAGTAAACAAAAAGCAATATAATGTTGTAGGTGTTGTATAAATCATATTTGTTGAATAAACTTTTTAAAAAATATTTTCAAATTTAATACTGTAGAATTGCTTTATTTTTCACTAATATTTAGCAATAGCATGAATGAAAAAGAACTAATAAAGAAAATATATAAATAAATTTAAAAAATTGTGTTAAAGAAATAGTAATAAAAAAGAAATAAAAAGCAAGTAATAATTTTAAAAAAATAATAAAATAATAAAGAATAAATAAAAAATTATTAAAAAAAAAAAATTAAAAAAATGGTAGTATATAATAAAGTACAAATGGAAAATTTATACCAATTATGAATAAAGAATAAACATTCATAAAAACAAATTATAAAACCAAAATGTTAAAAAATGCAAAGCATTTTAAATCTCTTAACTTATAAACTACATTTAGAAAATTATTATTATCATTAAGAAAATATAGTTAGAAAAGATATTCTAAACAAATATGGAAAATAAGATTCACAGAAATTATGATTGGAATAAACTTTAGAAAATTGAAAACTAGATTCTGAAAATAAGATCTGATTCCTATATTTATTGATTTATAGCAATAACAGTTAACTTTGATGGAAACATTTTTAATGATAATAAAAATGTCACAAAATAAAAACCTTACAATGAAAGACATTACATCATCAATAATATTGATAAAAGAGGTAAAGGTTAACAAATACATCATTCAACATACATATTTTTTGCTCAATAAGCTACATGCACAACTATAAATATTCTTACCAAACCAAATTTTTAATTATGATGAGTTTGATAACATCTCTTGGCTTTAAATGATACAAAGAAAAAAGAAAAAAGAAAAAAGAAATTAAGATATTGTTTTAGAGGTGTTAATAAACAATATTAGCTACTTCATTTAAATTTATTTCAAATCATAAATCTTGCAAAACCTAAAAAAAGAACTGCTGGGATCTCCAGGTGCCCATTATAGATGCTTAAAATAATAATAAAAAAAGCTACAAAGATAACTCTAAATTCTTTAAAGCAAATATTCTAAATAGCAGTAGCAACTATATAAAGTATTCTTAGAATGTTATCTGTAAAAAATCTGAAAAGATGTGGTAGAAAGCCAAAAGTAATCCTTTTGGTAGCAAGAATAGTAGTGGTGGGGGTTAGAAAAATTTAAATATTACCACCTTAATTACCTTGAGTAGTGTGAGCAATTCTGTAAATTGCATAATGTAAAAAGATTAAGATTCTTTTTAAAAATAATTGCTTTCTTAGAACACACATTAAAAAGGGTAAAGATTGTTAACCCAGAACTTTAGTTAGATTCCAAATGAAGGATTAATGGAAGAATTAAAAACCAATGGTAAGGAACTTGATAGCTGTAAAAGAAAATATAGGCTTTGCTATTAATCATTTAGAAACAAAAAGAATAAGTAGAAATTTTAATTTACTACCCTCTTGTGTTGTTTTTCGCTAAAAACTCAAATATTTGTGAAATAAAAATTTCTTATAATTATAAAATCTACTTGAGTACAAATAAACTTGGGACTCAGTTTTATGCTTAAGTTACTAAATAGTAGATCGAAGTTTAACTTCAATAAGTAATATATAACTAATTTTTGAATTGATCTTCATCCATCTTTAAGGACATTTTTATAATTTATATGTAGCTAAATTTTCAGCGTTTTTATTTGTAAAAAATAGCAGAGTAAAAATTTTATATAAAAAAAAATAATTCAGTTCTAAAAAAATTTCACGATACTTTGTAAAGGAAAGTTATTTTTCTTTACAAAGGTTAGTGGTGTGGTAATAAATTTGACAAACAATTTTTTTTTAAGTTTGATAAACAATTTTATTCGAGATAAAACTAAAAATAAGTTAAAATTTTATACCTGCTTCTATTTTACTTAAGAAACTTAATTTTAACCGAGAAGAAAAATAACATAAAACACCAAAACAAAAATAATTTTACGAGTGAAATTGATATATCCAGATAAAAACAAGTAATTAGTGAACTATCGCAACCATCTGTGAACAAATCGAGACTTCTTAAATTTTTTACAGTCACATTATGTGCCGAAATGATAGTATGCGTCATCGGCCGTACCAAGTGGATTTTTACTGTCAGCTTAATTGGAAGCACAATTTCAATGCACTTGTACTATATTTGTTATGTATACTCAATTTATCATTTACTTATATCTTATTACATATGTACTTAAATATATATACATATGTGTTATATATTCTGATATATAACATATTACATATTATAAAGTATAAACTGTAATCACATAAACTGTATTAAAAAAAATTTACATTTTCGGTCTTTTTACGCTAGTAGATCTCCTTTCTTTTTAGCATCTACTTTACACTCCTGCTTTTATCATTTAGTTTTATGTCGGCAAAATACCATTTTATGGTATGTTAGTTATTAGTTCATGCATATTTGTTTAAGTGGTTCTCTTCCAAGAAACGCACACTTAGTACTTCACTCTTCTTTTTTTAGCTCATTATCAATTTCAATGCCCTACTTAAAATTTTACATAAGAATTGATAACAATCGTTTTAAAAATATGAATATATCTCAAATATACAGCAAATAGAATTTAAAAGATCTATTAAACTCATATTTGCTTTGCGGCGATGTCTGATCATAAATTGTCTTCATTCCAGCGTCGTTTTTTGTCTTGTAGAAAGAAAATTTATTTTAAATAGTATAGATCTCAATATCATTTTTCTTAAATAAAATACTTATGCATAAAAAGGTAGTATATTGTCTTTGAGAAAATTTGTCATTGATCTTATAGGTACCAAAAAAATATGCGTCCATTGAAATTCTGTTAATAAAAATCTAGAGTTAAAACAAAAAGCGTTTTTGAGTGAAAATTATTCATAAAAATTTATGGCTCTAGACAAAAGTTGATCAATTTTCAAACCCTAAACAATGCCAAATTTTGATATTACTTCAGCTTATTAGACAGTCCACTCAAGTCCGCAAGTTTAGCACTGTGAAACTCAGAAAAATTATTTGTGTGTTTAACAACGATTAGCTGTAAATTTAACTATTTGCTGTAAAAAGTAATGTGCTGGTTAAAATATTGCTTATAATTGTTGTGTAATCTGAAACTTGATGCTTATTTATACAGACAAACGCACGCGCACTCATGCACATACTAATCGAATGAAAAATATTAAAATTTTGAATTGAACAATAAGATTATGTTTAATCAAAACAAAAGTTGTTAGGACAGGAAATATTGCAAATTTACCCAGTTTTTATTCATTGATTTTATTCTATTTACCCAGCATCTAATTTTATACTGGCCTTAAGATATTCTCTTTTATCATCTGCACACATACACTTAACAAGTAGGCGAAACGAAAATTTTTTATTTTAGCCTATGGGGTAGCTTAGGCACTAGAGATAATTCTTTGGGGGAGCTTAGGCACAAAACTCTTGTATACTAAATTTTAGTATTGGAATTGAAACTGAAGTTTATTTTTTATCCAAACCTTTTTTGATTTAAACTTTCAAACTATTGTAGATGATGATTACTCTCCGTTTCTTCACTTTAGCTTGCTATTCACTTTTAGCTTGCTATTAAAGAAGATACGTTTAGATTAGTGCACAAAATAAAATTTAACAAAAATCTCGCATCCTTTCACCCTTACAAAATGCTTCTTGTTACTGCATCCATCAACTCATTTAAAAAAATTTTCTCAATGAAAAATGAAGACTACTGCCACAAAAGTTGCGATTAATTTCACAGAGTATGCTACCTTTAAAAGCTGGGGTACGTTTTTACTGAGAGCGAAACTTTGCCAGTTTCTTAGTTAACACAAAAACATTTTTCTCTGTAGCCGTTTAACTTTTCCTCTGAGGTACCGGTTTTTCTCTGAGGTACTGGGTACTGGGTTAATGAGATCTAAATCTCCTTTTATAGTAAAAGCAGTGACCCTTTTCTAAATCTACAAAATTTTATTCATTGATTTTATTCTTTTAATAAACGGTTCAGTCATGTGACACTAAATCTTAAAGATTATTGAAAAAATGTTCACATGTGTTAGTAGTCATTATGAAGCATTTTGAAGTAACACTATTATGCAAATTTATTAGAAAAGGCCGGAACTTTTTGAAATTCCCAAAATATTTTAAAACATAAGGGTTTTTGAATTATTAATTCTTTTGTTCAGGTTGTTTATTGGTTCTAGTTTTCATTTTAGTTTTAGCTTTTAGCTTTTGCGTATCTATCTTTGGAAGGTTTTTCATTTTGATTTTGTTTTAAAGCTCTTAATTATATATAGCATATATAGCTATTAATCAAGGGGAAAATGGTACACAGTTGCACGTAGGAAACAGTTGCACGTAGGAAACAGTTGCACGTAGGATACAGTTGAGAAAAAAATTATCAAAAATAGGTTGAAAAGATAAAAACTATCAAAGCCCGAATCAAAAACATTTGTAAACACATTAACTCCTTTTGAAGTAATTTTTTCATTTATAGAGTTTTCTATATAAAAATAACAATTATTTATATGTATATATATATATATATATATATATATATATATATATATATATATATATATATATATATATATATATATATATATATATATATATACACACACACACACATTCAACACAAAAGTATTTTAGTATTTATATGCAGTCAACACAAAACGGTGCTTTTCTTATTTTTTTCTTGTCAATTTCTGATCAATCATTTAATATTCTTTTTTGAAATGCAGTATATATATATATATATATATATATATATATATATATATATATATATATATATATGTTGTGTTGACTGTTTCCTAAGCTACCAGTTATTTTAGAATAGTGAACTCAACATTATCTAATTATGTAGGAAATGAAAATGTTGTCTAAATTGAATGAAATGATTCTTGGTGACTTAATATTTAATTACAGCATCCAGATAATACAACGGTTAAACAACAAATTTTGTTTGTTCTTTAGCATCTAAATTTGCTCAGGCAAACAAGAAAGCTTCTCTAAAAATTGGATATTCGAAAAAATTCTGGCAAATAAAAACTAGAAGGGTTTATAAATACTCAAATTGTCGCTGTAAGCACCTCAAACAGCATGCTTATCAAAGGGCACTAGCTTTAACAGAACAAACGATGAAACATTTTTTAACAACTTATTTGATATATTCGAGCAATAAAACTTCCAGCAAATCTACCATGTTAATCAAATAGATGAAATTTCCATTCAACTATTTAAGGTTGTTACAAGAAGTAAGGTTGTTACAAGTTAGTTTAAAAAAATCAGTAGAGTGTAGCGAAAATTTTACAGTGGCTAAGCGTTGTTACTGCTGCACAGGTAATGCGGTTGGTAACCTTTTGCTGCCAGTTTTTACACCAATCGATTTTAAAAACATGATGATAAAGAAATGTTTTGAACTCCTTCTCCCTTTACCAAGTTTGGGTGAGGAGGCATTTTTGTGGATTTTAAGTCTCCGAATCAATCATGATTAAATATATGTATTTTGTATAAAAGCAACTACGACTGATTTATTGACACATCTTTCAGTTTAACTAATCAAGAATTTCTAGTGAGTTAATGAAAATAAATAAACATTTCATCATTCAAACAACTCTATTATCAGTGATTCAGTGATCAAATAATACTTACCGATTATGTTGTACTTAAATGTTTCTAAGATTTTTACTGTTTTTCATTTACATTGATCATTTTTTATATTTCGATTCGAAGAGGCGTTTTTGATTTTATAATTTACAAGCTATTTATACTAAAAGACAAGGTATTAAGACTAAATTTAAACGCTAAACTAAAATAAACGCTATCATTTAAAGGTTGTTACTGTGGGGAAACGTTCGTAAATTTAGAATTCCAGCCGGCACAAAGAAGTCTAGAGGTTTGTAATAAGTTTTTTTTGTTTTCAAAAAAAATTTTCTTTTGTCTTGAAAAAAAAACTTCTTATAGACCCCTTTTAGACGTCATTGTGTCGGTTGGGGTTCTAAATTTACGTCTCTTTCAGATGTTTTAAACGTCAGTCGGTAAGACATTTTTAAAGCTGTGTAAAAGAGATCTCTCAACTGCGTCTTTAACACCTCTTTTTTGAAGCTTAATTTAAACGCTTTCGTTTATTAACTATTATCAACTCCAATACTAATGAAAGAAAATTGTTTTTTTACCGCTCAGCTTTAGGACCCGGGTTCTTGTATGCACTACTTACTACTTTTTATATTACATTTTAATGTGATAAAGTTGAAAATATATAATTGTATTAAACTGTTCAAACCTTTTTTTGTTAGAAATGTAAAAACGGCCCCTAAGGCCTGCTTAAGCCTTGTGGTATCCGCATCACGATACATAGGAACATGCTCTTAGACCCTGCAACACGTCCCCAGAAACTTTTTTTGATTATCATTAGAAAACATTTCCTCATTCAAAAAATTGTCGAAGACAGCTTTTTTTAGTGGGGGCCTGGGAAGAAATCACATATTTTAGGGGAGTGCCCAAGAGTTTTGTTGTTCAAGATAGGTAACTAAGAGGCATGGGGTATATTCAAATTTCTAGTATGTTGATACTGGTGTCGAATGAGGATGACTTGCAAAAAATTGGGTTAATTGGAGCTAAACCAACCTCGCCCCGACCCCTAACTACCCCCCTTCCTAGAATTATGTCTCCTTTAATCATAGCAATTCTTTTTTTGTTCTATCATAAACCATATCGAAATTCATCGAAAAATTTCAAATTTCATTAAAAAACCTCTTTTCTTTTAAGATTTATAACCATGCAAAGCTTAAAATTTCCTCCAATTACCCCATGAAACAACTTTACACGATCTTAGTTTTCAAACGAAAAATATTTTTTGAATAAATATTTTTTAATGTAATTTGAAATCTGTCAATGAATTTTGATCTAGTTTAATATAAAAAAAACAAAAAATTGAAAAAGGTTTTTGGGAACCATACACTAGGGAGGATTCGGGGGATCGTTTCGTACACCACAAAATCATGCCCATCCCCCTTTATTTAGATTTTCAGAAATGTTTGTGGTCTAGCCTTTAATTATTAACAATTACTAAAAGCTAGCAGTTGCTAATTGTTAACAGTTGCATAATAACTCTTTACACCCATTGACATACGAACAGAAAGCATGCTTGTGGCCATTATATTGACATTTGATTGACATGACCGATATATCATGCAATGACCGATATATCAATCCATAATTGAAGCATTCATTTAAAATGCCTAAACATGCAAAAGAACATGTTGATTTTGTTAAAAAGTTTTGCATTTGGTGTTTCAGGAAAGTCAAGGATTTATGACCAATAAATAATGCTGAAACAATTTATTTAAATATAAATAAAAAGAAAAATGACTACTCAAACCATATCAAAACTATACTCGGGAAAAAAAAAAGCTATATTCTATAAAAGGTTAGTCAGCGGATTACCCTTACCTCCCTACCATGCTTTGCTCGAAATGTAGAAAAAAAGCTTGCAGGGAGTAATCCTTACTTCACTATGCGGCCGTATTATGAAGGTAATTTTAACTACACTGATTTTTAATTTACTTTAGTTAAAATTTAGTGATGTTACTTTAGTTACTTTAGTTAAAATGTAGACCTGAATACCGGAGAAAATGTGAATGTTTTATTAGTGAAAATGGGCGCAAATCAAAAAAGAAAAAATATTGGCCCTTGTTTATCAAGGCACGGATGATGTTTCAAATAAACCTGCAGAAAGACTAATTTGTCAGGATTGTTATGCCCAAGTGGGACAAGGAACTCCACATCCCTATACGAAATTAGAAAGACAAAAGAATTTGACTATCATTATAAAATCAACATCCCCAACAACGCAAGGAAAAGTTCTGTACAGTTCTATCAAGGATTTCAGCATATATGACTCAGGGAACACCTTAGCTATGAACACTTTGGTCCAAAGCAACTCACTGTCTCTTTCGGAAAGACTGAGGTTAAGAAACCTTTCTTTTCTTTAGATAAATTGAACAAACTTCACTTAAAACTATATGCCAGGTAAGGTTTTGTTGCTTAAAAATACTTTTAAAAATAATTTTGTTATGAGTTTAAAGCTAATTTTTGTAATAACTTCATTATGATTTGATTATAACTAACCTGTAAATAACATTATGATTTCTAAGTAATCGCAACATGATTGAAGTTGCACAATCTCTGAGAAGTGAAGCAGGACGGAAAAGTGTGGAGTCTGGTTTCAATGTTAAACTGATTGAGAATAACGAAATAATTGGAAATTTATTCAATGGTGATAAATTCCCATTGTTATTAGAATAAAATGAAAGTAAAAAGGTAAGTAAATATTACCAAAAAATATTTTTTGATAACAAGATTGCAATCTGTATCATTCATTTTGATTTTTTATGGATGTATAATTGGTATTCCTATTGTGTTTTGCAACGATATTGAAGAGCTTGTAGCAACAATACTTCATCACAGAAGTCAAGGAGCAAATGATGTTGGTATCATATTAGGTGTAGATGAAGGGCAGGGATTCCTCAAAGCTTTGTCAATAACCCTAAAATCAGAGTTAAAAATTGGTAAAATTCCAGAAAAGCTGAGCAAGTATGACGGGTATGCGTGCAAAGGTTTTAAAGATTCAAGTGTCCTCAAAACCATTAAATTTGCCATTTTGTTTTTATTGAATTAAAAATACCATAATTTGCGGTTTATTTTGGTTAAGTTTAATATTTCATCCTTAGAATATACAGTATCTGAAGATCTAAAGGGTTTGCTTCAAATGGTTGGAAAACAAACTGTAACATCAAAGCACCCTTGTCCGTATTATATGACGTCATCTGCTGCCTTTCAAAAAGCTGATCATTATACTCTTTGTGTAGGTTGTACGACCAATGGATGGCTGATGGTGCAAATTTAAAAAAAGCAATAAAGTACACAAATGTTGTTAATCCCCCTTTGTTAACAGGCGACAAAAACAAAAAAATATTCCTGGTCTACATATACTGCTAGGTGTTGTAGACAAAATTTTAAAAGAGGTTGAAAAAGTTTATTTGAAAACAAGGAGTGTGGGTTATAGTTTGTCAACCAATATCTGTCTAAGATAAACATCTGTAGAGTCTCCTACCAAGGGTAGCATCGTTTGGAAGGCATTGCTTGCAATAAGTTGCTTAAAAACATAGACAGCTTTGAACTGTTTTTTCAGGAGTCTGGTCCTGGAGTTTCCGCTGCCAAATACATTAAGGTACTTAGAGATTTTGAGAAAATAGTCCATGGTTGTTTTGGAAAATCATTAAGCTCCACATATGTCAAAGATTTAGAGTTCTCTACGAGCTATAGAAATCTAAGGGCTACAATTCCTTTGAAGGTACACATAGTTGAGCAACATATTATCGAATTCATCGACATGAAAGGTGGAGTCTTCGGTATGATATAACTTTTAAATTTGGTAAAAAATAACTTTTAATGTTAATAATTAAATATTCTAATTGTATATTCTACAGTTGAATCGTAAAATTTGCATAAATTACGAGGAGTATTTACTAAATAAACTTACATTTCTTTTGTACTTCTTATATTCTATAGGCTTGGGTTACTGGACCGAAAAAAACTCTCAAATCCATTCATTAGGACTTCAATATGTTCTGGCGAATGAGAAAAGTTGGATAGCAAAGCCCAAACTATATAGAGGCGTTAAAAACGCGGCTTTTGTTTACAACTAGAAGAACTTTTAAAGTAGCTCTCCATTTGCAGGAATGTAGTTTGTAAAAAGTAAAATAATAAACCTCCTATGAATAAAAGTTTATTATGGTTTTGAAATGTAACATATCAATCATAATCTCACCATAAAGAGCAGAAATTCTTTTTTTTTTTTTTACGGTAATAAGCGATTGTTGCAAACCCTACTCGACCCCTAATAGTCCTCTCCTTGAGCATTTTTCCTAAAAACCTTTTTCAATTTTTTGTTTGTTTTATATTAAACTAGATCAAAATTCATTGACAGATTTCAAATTACATTAAAAAATATTTATTCAAAAAATATTTTTCGTTTGAAAACTAAGATCGTGTAAAGTTGTTTCATGGGGTAATTGGAGGAAATTTTAAGCTTTGCATGGTTATAAATCTTAAAAGAAAAGAGGTTTTTTAATGAAATTTGAAATTTTTCGATGAATTTCGATATGGTTTATGATAGAACAAAAAAAGAATTGCTATGATTAAAGGAGACATAATTCTAGGAAGGGGGGTAGTTAGGGGTCGGGGCGAGGTTGGTTTAGCTCCAATTAACCCAATTTTTTGCAAGTCATCCTCATTCGACACCAGTATCAACATACTAGAAATTTGAATATGCCCCATGCCTCTTAGTTACCTATCTTGAACAACAAAACTCTTGGGCACTCCCCTAAAATATGTGATTTCTTCCCAGGCCCCCACTAAAAAAAGCTGTCTTCGACAATTTTTTGAATGAGGAAATGTTTTCTAATGATAATCAAAAAAAGTTTCTGGGGACGTGTTGCAGGGTCTAAGAGCATGTTCCTATGCACCGTGGCATACAATCTAGTAGTTCTAAGGTCTGAGAGTATAATTGCACTGCGCGGAAGCAATTGCTTAAAAGGGGAGAAGAAGTTGACGTAATTTCCTTGTATCTTTTAACTAAAAATCTTGTAAATATAGTTTTAGATGGTTTTTTTTATAACGGTATTTGAGGCATTTTTGTGAAGTAAAAATTGAACACAAAACTTATGTAGAGAAGAGTTTTTATGAGGAGAAAAAAATTACAATTGCAACTAAGTGTTTGCTGCGAAATATCGAAAGAGAAATAGCTAGAAATTCACATAGAGAATCAAAAGTGTTAAAAGTGCACGAAAGTCTTTTTTCATTTTTTGGGCAATTCTGCCCGTATGAACCAAATTTTCAAAACAAAAGACTCTATTTAACTTCAAACTGGAGTCAATCCTATTCAATATATTTCAAGCGTAAATTTACATTGAAATTAAAGATTTTTTATTTTTTGCAAATTAAAAAAAATGGATTCTATACAAAAATTTACTTTATTTATTTTTTATTTAAATCTACTCGAGCATTTTTAACAATTATACTTAAAGGCATTGAAATGGCTGTCCTTTGCAATGGTTTCCTTTGAAATGGCTTTTTGTGAAAACATTTGCTGTTGTTGCTCAAAGATCTAATAAAAGAGAACTTTGACAGGAACAATAATTTTAGCCATGTCCTTTTGTTTTTACTGCAGAAAATGTCAGTTTTAAGAATTCTTTTATATTTTTAGTAACTGTAGATAAACGTTTTGTAATAAATTTGTCCAAAAATCAAAATAATTCTTAATTTAGAATAACTAAACGAATATTTTTTTGAATGATAGAAAATTAAAATAGAACATTTTAAGTTAAAAGAGAGAGAATTCAATGAAGATGTCAGTGACATATTGTTTTGGGAACGTTACTAGGTGCCAAGAACTGTCCTTAATCAGTTGAAAGATTCTCTTTTTGATTAACTGACTAAAGTAACTCTAACGGTTTGTTAAACGACGTTGATCAATTAATAATACCGATATGTATTATTTATGCATTTTCAAGTTTTTATTTTATACATTTACACTGTTGATTGATGTTTTTTATTTTCAAGCCGATCTGTTTATACTTAAATGGTAAATCATTAAGATTATCTAAAGATTTCTTGTGAGGACGTTATCATTTAAAATTACTCTGATGACGTTCGTAAATTAAGAATTTTGTTATTTTCATGATAGCAAGTAAAATCCAATTTTTTAAAACCTCTTCCGATTTCATAGTATAAGACTTTCCGTCTTGTCCTAGAATTCTTGAAACTATTTCTCTGATCTTAAAATAAGATGACACACATTTACCTTACTAGACTTGTTAAAAATCAATAACAAGAAGTGTCTTGTTATTTCTTAACAAAACTGTAGGTTTGCAAAGTTGGTCTTGATTGAATTAATCCTTTAAAAGATAAGACCGAGGTGATCTTGTGTCGCTTAGTTTTTTCTTGCTAACTCTTATTAAAAAATCCTTAAGAAATACTTCATGATTTGAGACGCAGAGCCTTTGTCACAGTTAAGTTGTTGAAAAAATTCACAAATCTATGCTACAACATCTCAGTTTATTGATTTTTAAATATATATATATATATATATATATATATATATATATATATATATATATATATATATATATATATATATATATATATATATATATATCTCAGTTTATTGATTCATCTCAGTTTATTGATTTTTAAATATATATATATATATATATATATATATATATATATATATTTACCTATGAAAATAGGAATTCGTTTTGAAAATAACGTAGTTACGCCAGATTTGAGATTTTAAGCAGAATTTTGGAGAAGTTGCTTGTATACACTACTCCAAAATTCTAAATTTTTATAGAATCGACCCTTGGTTATTCTATTACTTTTAAAAAAAATTTTTCAGAGAAAAAGGTACTAATTATAAATGTTATTACTTTATAACTAAACTTTTCATTTTCAAAATTCTCTTTGAAAACGTTATTTTAAGTCTTTGTAAATGCTGCATAAATGTGAAAACTGCATAAATGTGAAATTTTTTTATTTCAAAAAAAAATAAAAGCAGCCAATTAAGGCTGCGGTTTTTTGCGATTCTGTAAAATACTCACCATAATGGCAGGCTGACATCTGCGGAATTCTTTTAATAAACAATCAGCACTGAAGCTAGAGTGAAATCGTCTGTAAGTATATAGTCGACGCAAATCATTGGCATCTTACTGGTTTTATGTATCAAACTATACCCTATGAATTGTTTGATTATTCTCTGGCGTTATTTTGAAATTATTTCCTAGATCGTGCCTATAGTTACGAATCTTAGCAAATAATTTAGTCAATCATGTTATCTGTTAAGCACCTACTGACCACTCGCGTTAGTAGTTAATGTATGGTTAATAAGTATTTAGGCATCAATTAGAAATTTTTATGATTCACATTGATTCATGGTGTGCATCACTAATGTAAATTTTCATAGAGTTAAAGGTTTAGTAATGGTATCAAGCTTTTAGTTTCATGCTTATGGTATGGAAGCACTAAAGATCTATTTTTAAATGGTGTCTTTTTTATAATGTAATCATAATAAATTATAAAAACCTCGAAGGTACTGAAATTTAAAGAACTAAAAAATGTAACTCTGATAAACAACCATAAAGCTTCATTAAAACAAACTTTTTACTTTAGAGCAATTGCCATGGTTGTCCCAGCAGTTAAACCCAAAATTACCAAAAAGAGAACGAAAAAGTTTATTCGTCATCAATCTGAACGTTATGTAAAAATAAGACCAAACTGGAGGAAGCCTAAGGGTATTGATAACAGGGTTCGAAGACGTTACAAAGGACAGTATTTAATGCCCAGTATTGGCTATGGAAGCAATTCTAAAACCCGTCATCTTATGCCTGACGGTTTTAAGAAATTTGTTGTCCACAACATCAAGGTACATATTTGAAAAATTTGTTTTTAAATTGTTCCATTTAAAACCATCAAAGTTGACCTCAACATCTAATGAAATTGGATTTAAATATTAAGTTTATGACGCTTAAAATAAATTGATTTACACTTAGATTGAAAATTTTAATTGTTTCTTTTATTTGTGACTTTATATACCCAACAATTGAAAAGGAGTTGTCTTAATCATTCTTTAGAACAAGTAAAATTAAAAGTACGAGCTTTTGAGCTCTCTGCAAGTATCATTAACATGTTTTTTCTAAAATTGTCAACTAAATGCAATCCAATTCACAGAAGAGGTTTTGAGAAAATGTTGCTCATTCAAATTGCTAATCATTTTCTTATTTAACAAAAAGACTTCTAAGTTTTTGTTAACATATTTATTCTTAAAAAACTATTTTGTATTCAAAAACTGAAATAATCTAATATCCAACATTGAATATTAACTTGTTGGAGTATGTCAGATTAGTTTTCTTAGATTTTATTTACCAGGTATAAAAAAATAGGGTTTAGTTTTTTCTGTAAAATATGTTTTAAGTAAATTCTGTTTTTTCTGTTGCTTAAAGTATTAGTAAGTATTTTTATGTGTCTGGACTAATTGTGTGAATTTTATCTTTGATGTTGTTTGATTACCTTTTCAAGTACATTGCAAAGTAAAAATTGCTTATCTACTTTAATTGCATATAGCTAGTAACAGCAGAGACCAGTATAAAGAGTATGTTTTTTTAGTTTTTTTTTTGTCTGTTTTAAGTACAAACTTTGATGATATTATATTGTACTGTTTTTTGCTGTAAATTTTTAGGAATCAAGAACTATTTAATCTAGCCAACTCATTCTGTTATAATTATGCTGATTGAAATTTTCAAGCTGTATTGTGGCTTGTTGCTAACTTTAACGGATTTCAAAGCATTAGAATTTATAAAAGTGTAATCAAACATTACTTTTATTTTTATTCCAAGCTAAAAGTGGGACAATTTTTTATAACACTTTTACTGACACATTTAGTTTTTGTAAAATAGTAAAAAGACCTATGGTGAAAAAACTCTTTTAATCTTTTTTGACAAAAAAATTAAAAAAAAAAAAACTTTTATTTGGAAATAAGAAGCTGAAAGCAAATTTTAACTTCTGTAATGGGTATATTTGCCAATATAGCACAAACTGAAAAATCAGCCTTCTTCTATCATCTATCATTGCTTAAAATACACCTATCTTAAAGATTATTTTCTATATTTGAGTTTCGTGTTAAAAATATTTTGAGCTGCCAAATGATCTTCCTGTGTTAAGCATGTTTGATATTCAGTTAAAATCAATCATCTAAATTGACCACTACGGCTCAGACTTTATTATCAAGAAGTTAATTTCTTTTATCATTTTAACTTAGTTCATTTAGTTTAATTATATTCATAAAAATACCATTAGTGTCACTTATAATTATCTTGAAAATTTTATTCTCAAAAACATTTTTTTTCACAATTAATAAAAATCACTTAAATTTTTAACTTAAAAAAAAAAAGTAAGTGATCTTCATAGTGTCAACCTTAGTGGGGTTCAAAAAATTATAATTCTTTATTTTAGTTGAAAACTTTCAAGTGGACACTCTTAATTGTTTATTCATATCATATTTCTTGAAGATTGTTGTGAACTGAAAAAAAAATTTTTATCACTTTAATTGAGTAACTGTATTGCTTTAATGCATCATTTTAACTGAGACACTTAATTTTCAGTTAGTGATTGAATTTTTTTCGGTTAAAACAATTACATTGGTCAGTGGTCTGGTCTTTAACCTGTATACTTGATTTTGTGACCTGACCTTTAAATTTCTGACCTGATATTTTGATGGCTGATTAAATTTTTAAATGTTCTAGAATGTTTAAAGAGTAAACAATATTAGTATAAATCACCTTAACATTATTTAATAATGTCATGATAACAATTATGTATTTAATGTCTTAAAATGTGCTTTTTACAGTCACAACTTCTTAAGCATCAGGACATTGTTTTTTTTGCAATTTATCTAATAGTTTTTTTTTTTTTTTTTTAAATGCTTTGTGATAAAAAAAAATATTTTTTAAACATTGTTTACACTATAGGAGCTTGAACTACTCATGATGCTTAAAGGTGTATATGCTGCTGAAATCGCTCGATGTGTCTCAAGTCGTAACAGAAAAGAAATAGTCGAACGGGCAAATCAACTTTCAATTAAAGTCACTAATGGTGCTGCTAAGTTGCGAAGTGAAGAAAATGAATAAATTGCTGAACATACTTATTGGCTTATTTCTGTCTCGAAGTTTGTCTAGTCTTTGAATCACTAGTTTATTTTGTAGTAAAAGATTTTGGCACCTTCAAAATTATAAGAGTTTAGTAATATTAACTGGTGTTAAAAGAAAAGTCGTTAACAATTTGAAAAGTGATGGTCCTAAAAATTTGGAGCCTGATATGAAACTTAAAGTTTGCCTATTAATAAGGATAGGTTTCTAAAAGTAAAAGATTTATTGAGATATTTCACTAAAATCTCAAGATTTACTCTCACTTAGCCGTTTTGTGATTTCACGATTCACCCATAAAAGAAATATTTGCTTCTAAAAAATATAAACGCAGTTTTAAGTCACAAAAAGGAACAAGGTCTAGTTCACATTACTTTTCAAATGCTGTAAGTAAAGAGCCTCATTTAAATCGATATGATATTAGTAGGGAGTCTAAGCAATTTTTATAGCCAATAAAGATCTTTTATTTAAAATGCATCGTGTTCCTTAATATATTTTATTTTCAAAATGGTTTCAATCACTTCTGTAGCTTATTTAGTTCCCGAGATATTCGTGTTTAAATATTTTTAATTCATATACGGGTGATTCTCCAGGAAGGTATACTGTCACCACTAATTTTTTCTTTCAAGTTAATACCACTTATTTTTAACGTGTACAAATAATAAATTTACAGCTCATACAATGCTAAACTAATCTAACCCAATCCAAAATTATATTTTCAGTGAATAAAATATGTTCCACAGACTGTGACAAGTCACGTCCGTGGAATGTCACCACTCAGACCTTTTGCTAATCCCAAGTAGTTTAATCCTTGATAGAAGTACTTTACTTTTTTTTAATGCATAATAAATAATAAAAAATTACATTAAAATTAGAGTTGACACATTTTAAAACATATTTTCAAAGTAACTTTTATGTGATTGAAGCTCGTGTCACCAGCTCAAGTGTCACGTCTGTAGACAGAGTTGTTAACATCAAAAAAAAGCTGTAGAATGAAGCAGTAGTGCTCTCTGTTGCTGTCCTAGCTGAAATACCAGATATTTTTATTAATGAGTAAAATTGAAGGAAGGTTTGGTGGAGTTGTTTTGTGTTAATAAGCGTTGAAGCTTTAAAAGTTGAATTCGTTAGTGTAAGTTTGAATTCGTTAGTGTTTTTATAAGCAATAATTTTAATTACTAGCTATTACCTGGACATGTTTACTCCAAGGGAAACAGAGTCCGGCGCTACTCGACTTTCTCCCTTCCCCCCCCCCCCCCTTTTTTTTTTTTATTTTTTTTTTTATGATTGATAATGATAGAGAATTTTTTGCTGATTCAGAAAAATATTAAAACATGGACCTGAAAATTAACGGAAAGTGGTCTAATTCGAGGTCAAAGTTGTAAAAAATCCAACTAAAAACCCTAATATTCGCCATTTTGAGAATAATAAGATAGTGATCTTTTAGCTTACAAAAGCAATACATTCGTAGTATGGTTTTTACGTTAAAAAAGTCTTTAAACTATGTTTATCTTGCATAATTTTTTGTCCTATGAAAATAGCCGTTTTTTGATTTATTAGAGAATAAACTATAATGCAAGTAATGTACTTTCGTAATAAATTTTAAAAAAGAATTCAACAGTTTTGTTTCCTAAACGAAGAACTTTTGAAATTTAGTTCATAATAGTTTTATCACATGTAAAATTTATAAAATGTAACCCTCAAACCGTTTTCTTAATAAAAAAAAATAGAGTACAATACAATAATAGTTATTTATCAATTTGTCTACATTCTCACATTCTACGTTCAACCTTTATTTGAAATCTTCCATTAGTTTCATTTCCTTATAACACTTTCGTTAATAATACTTTAAAAAATTAATGTTAAAGCTAATTGAAACCAGGTCTGCTTATTGCGCAATGCAACAGTAATTAATTTTCGTTAAAACTGAAAGCGTTTTGCAAAAGATTTTTTAAAAATGGCGATTATTAGGGTTTTTAGTGGGATTTTTTACAACTTTGACTTCGAATTAGAGAACTTTCCGTTAATTTTCAGGACCTTGTTTTTATATTTTTCTGAATCAGCATAAAATTCTCTATCATAATCAATCATAAAAAATAAAAAAAGGGGGGGGGGGGGTGAAAGTCGAGGAATCGAGTGTAGGGGAGAAATACTCCTATTGAAATATAAAAAAACCCGTATCCGCGTCCCGCATTGCGCAAAAATCTGTGATAATTTTACATAAGTTATTTTTGTAAACAACATGCGTAATTTATTCAATGATATATTAAGATTAATTTTATTCTTATTATATCATTTATTTAAAATATTTTTCAAAATATAGCCTAAACCATAATAGTTTTTTAATTATAAAAAATATCCACATTTCATATTGGATATTTTATTGAGGAGATTTTTTAGAATTAAAAAAAAAAAAATGCAAAAAAACTTTTTTCCTCTATTTTTTTGTAGAATTTTTTTTTATAAGAGATTATTTTTTCTTTAGGCAAAAGTTTTGTTTATTTGTTTGTTAGAAGGGGCGGATAGGGGGGAGATAGGGGCGAACGTAATACCGTGGATACTCTACTTTTTGTAAATCTATAGAAGAGAGTGGTCTAAAACGGGCCTCTCGGTTGAGACAGGCCCCCACCTCATCTAATCTTATGCTTAGCCAAATATTATTAAAATTTAACATTAGTATGTTGTTCAGCTAACCATAAGAAAACTATCCCCGGAAAAAAAAAAGCCCTGTTTCACCCTCACTTTTAAAATCTTTTTTAACCCATTCTTTTATAAGCAATATTGAAAATACTGTCTTTAACAAAATGTTGATCAGATATTATAAAAAGGTAACAATTAGAGGAGTACCGGATATGATATCCGACCGGATAATCCGGTCAAAATGCCGAATATTTGTATATCATATATTTGGCCGGATAAATCACTATAATATCTAACCGGATTTATCATATATCTTAGATAATCTCTCATCCCACCTGTACACATATTGTTATGCTGTAGTAGTTTCTATCACTCAGTTACAGAAGAGATTTGAGCACATTCTGTCTCAATTGAGTTTACTTCGAGTGTCAAAATTCTAATATGGTTAAGGAACAGATGATTATTTATTACTAAAGTATAAGTAACTGTCAGTTCTTGATTAAAACTCGGGTTTTATACATTTATTAAATAAGGAACCCATTTTAGGCTAACACTAGGGTGAAATGGGCCCCTGGCATCTCTCTTTTTATCGGTTGCTTCTTAACGTAAGGCATAAATGCATCTTTAATTTTCAGATAACAAATTGTAGAGCATAAATTGAATATCCTTTAAAAAATTTGTTTTTAGGTTTGTTTGTACGAGGCTAGTTGATTGTATCATTTTTTGAAAAGGGGGATATTTTAGACCACTCTCCCCAAATATTTAACAAATCACGTTGTTTAAAAACTGAAAGAAATTAGGCCTATTAAACAGGCTATTTAAAAATGATATGATATTTTATTAAATTTGTTAAGTTATTGTCTGATTTAAAACTTAAAAAACAACTAGAATTAGACAGGTTCGTACCGAGCCAACTTAGCGCTTCGGGAAAGCAAGAAAAATTGTGCTCCCTTCCTCTTAAAAAAATTAAATGTTATTGTCTTTAACTCTGACATAACTTTTATTTAAAGAGAAGGGGGCGCAATTTATCTCATTTACAGAACAAAAGAGCGCTCTTTTGTTCACTAAATGAGCTTTTATTAATTAGAGTTTATATAAGGAGGCGCATTTTTAGCACAAGTTAAGATTAAAAAAAAAAGATTTCCCTTAAAATTTCCTTTATTTTTTTCTTAATTATAATTAATTCACGCCCTTAGCACGGCCCTGTAATTAGAATAGAATGGAACTAGATTTTTCATGTCATTTAATGTTTTTAAAACGATTTGTGGCTATGAAAATAGCCGTTTTTTAAACTTGATAGGGTTGTATCATTGACATTGGAAAGTATCACTGACACCCGCATCTTTGATTGAAATGTGGGCACACTCGCAATTATACCATTGTGGGCATTTTGTGCATTGCACCCAATCGTTCTTTTTAGAGGATGTGTTCTTGCAAATCTGTAATAATAAAATATTAAAGGTCATCCTTGTAATCACTACTACAATATCTATTACTCCATCAATTTCTCAAATTTCATAGACAGCTATAATTTAGATATAACTGTAAACAACTCAAAGAAACAAGGAAACATATGTTTATAAGGATAGGACCTAAAATGTAACAACGGTATATATTTATTTTTCGCCAACCAAATCGCATTTAATTCAAAGTGGACGAACAAAATAGTAAAGGAACAGGTTATTCCCTAATACAATATTGGAATAAAAATTTCAGCTTATTATTATGTTAAAATAAAATAAACACTTGCCCTGCAAATATCGTACAGACGTTCAAAACCACTTTCAAGGTTCTTTAAACACCTACCGCATAAAGTATCGTATATATATTTACGAAATTGTACTTCATTAAATGGATCATTGATATTTTTTTCTGAAAACACAATTTTAAAGAAAGTTAAATAAAATAGAAAATAAAAAAGTCGTGTAATGATGCATTTTTAAATAGTCGCAGACAAATTATAAGTTATGCAAACTATAATTAACAATTATAATTTATTGAACAAATAATTAAATTTATAGTTAATAATGCATAAATGAATTTATATATGCAATTAATTAAATATAAGCAACATAATAAAAAATTAGTTATAAAATCGACAACTAAAAAAATACTAATATGTAAATATTGCACAAGATGCACTCTGTATGCAGAATGCATATTGTGTAAAAATAATGATACCTTCACAAAGTTGTAATGCATAATAGCATATGTAAACACCGCAGTTGTAACTATCCTTCTGTAAACAATGACTTCGGGCTGAAATGACGGTTGGGTTTAAAATGTTAAACTTTAGTCGAAAAAGGTCTTTAGCAACAGCAATGGATTTATTGTGTGATAAATTATTTGGCATAATATTGCAATGGAGTGGATCAAGTACAGTTATTTCTTTTGTTATAACTTTTAGATGTATTAAAATCCAATGAGAATTAGTTGGGTTAAAAGGAATAAGGACTTGTTCTATAACTTTAGTATCAACATCTCTCCATAAAAGCCATAAACTTTTTGAACAGCTTAAAGCTAATGCTTCAGTTGGACCCAAATATTTCATTGAAGGGTATCTTTTTTCTAAGCAATGTAGAAAACTTCCTATGACTTCATCTTGAAGCCAGCCTTTTTGAAAACCTGGAGTGCTTTTTTTTAAATTAAAGGAAATGTCAGATGGTATATTGTTTTCTAATGTCAAAAGGGAAATAAAAGATATTTGGTGAGAGCCATGTCTAAATATATCAATAAATTAAATATATATATATATATATATATATATATATATATATATATATATATATATATATATATATATATATATATATATATATATATATATATATATATACATATATATACATATATATATATATATATATATATATATTTATATATATAAACAAACACACATATATATGAATAATTTATATTTTACACAAAAATATAACTAATATACTGAAGGAAATATAGTTTATTGTTTTATTTACTGTCTAATATATTACCCATTACATCAAATTAACTTGAATAAGCAAATTTATTTAAAAGCTAAGATATTCATAGAAAATATGAATAGTAGCAAGTATTTGAAAATGTATTTAAATATCTTACGTAATGAGAGTGTTGGTGAAATCACAAGTTTCAATCTTATCGCATATTATTGTACTTTGTTTATCATGAATTAGATCAACATGTTGCTGAGACAATTTCAGAACTATCTCTTCTTTTTGGTTTTGTGCAGGATATTGATATGGTTTTGTTTCCTTTTTCCTATTTTCTTTTCTTGTTCTCTTAAATTTATTGGGCTGCCATTGATTATCCAACTTCTTATTTGGTTCAAAATTTAAAAGGTTATTGTGTGGCTTTACAGGTATCTCAATTGAATTCATATTTTTTATGGCTTCAGCTTGACTGATCATGTCTTCCAGTTGTCTGTTCATTGAAGGAAGTTGCAAATTTATTATCATGGGATGAGAAATTAATGTAGATAATTCATCAATATTTTTTTGAAACCTTTCAGTCTCATTTATAAATGTTTGTGATTTTTGCTTCACTTGATTATTACCAGTATTAACAGCTAAAGATACTTTTGTGTAGTTTTTTTCTTGAGTTCTTAAAAGAAATGATCATAACTTATGAACATGCTTGCAAAGGATTATGATGTCATTACAATTACACCTATATAAATGCTGACACAAACCCTTACAGGCAGGATTTAGACATGATTCTGAACACAAACTTTCCTTACATGTGTCGGTTAGAATGTCAACATTGTATGTTACATCTTTTGATTGACTCTTAACTGTGTACTGAGTTAATGAACATTTAATAATACATTTATCTGAAATCAACATTCCTTTTTCATGTCTCTTTTTGTACTTTTTTGGGAGAGATACTGTTCCAAGATAAATGTTGTCTCTTTTGTGGCGCCAATAACTATCTTCCTCAATTGTTAAAAGTAAATTGATTAAATCGTCTAACCTTTTATTAGGTTGTCTTTCCATATAAACTGTTTTCAATTTGTTATGAAATGACTCACATAACATATTAGTATCAGTGTCAGCATGTTGAAAGTTGCGATAGCAAGAAGCCCATTTTATATGTCGAGGAGCATAGTATGTAACAAAGTAACTAATGAAGTTAGGACATTTATGTTCATATGCCTTTACAAAACCATTCATAGTTGATAAAAAAACATCAGGGTTTTTTTCGTCAATGATTGTCTCTAAGATCCTATAAACTTCTTCTTGTAAATTAGATGGACCGACTAAAGGAAGTTTATTGCGCCATGCCCGTTTTACATGCCATTTGCATAGCAAGTGGCGCACATCTCCGAAAACATTATTGAAAGAATTCCAGCCTGACAAATCATCATCTGTCATAACAGCATTAACTTTTACAGAATGATTGCATCTCCTTTTTATTTCCTCTAAGAATGGTGTTATGGTTTGTTCATCTGCATGGTTAGAAATAAGAAAAGCTACTGGATAACCCCTTTTAAAATCATCTCGAACTAGTAAAGTTACAAGAGGAAATGCATACTGATTGGTGCAGTGTGTAGCATCAATACAAACAATTTGTGATGAATGCTTTTTAAACATTGATAGTTGATGCTTTGTTTGTATACCAACCACAAAGGAATCCTTATTAAGGTCAATGTCGTCATACACTTTTGGGCCGATAACAGTTTGTTGTCCTTGTGGCTTATAAACCAGAATGCTATTAAAATCTTCAGACTTCAACTTTTGAACAAGTAAAAAAGTTGAAATGCTATCATCAGGGTGAAGCCGACATCCCTT
This sequence comes from Hydra viridissima, assembly GCF_058129835.1. NCBI lineage: Eukaryota > Metazoa > Cnidaria > Hydrozoa > Anthoathecata > Hydridae > Hydra > Hydra viridissima. The sequence goes on along the minus strand of NW_028324302.1, from coordinate 8,809,830 downwards.
TTTTACTGCTCTGTTGATATCAGAAATATTCTTTTTTGTAAGAAGATGTGATTTAGTTAACTTTTTTTTACATCTTTTTTTATATTTTTTCCAGTGAAAAAACTACCAGTTTGTTTACTGAAAAAAACATAACTATTAAGTTCCTCCTTTTCCTTCCATGCTAAGAATTCAGATTCTGATAAAAAATTGTAGGATTCTTTGGAAAATATACCTTCATGACATTCCTCTATGTGTTTAATAAGTTTGACTTTTTGAAAAAATACTTGGCCGCAGTCTTGATAGTGACATGGAGTTCTTTTATCTTTGGATTGATCATCTCTAAAAATGGTTTTATGTACCTGTAAAGCATGTCTTTTCATATTATCTTTTCTTGTAAATGACATCATACAAGCAGAACAGATAAAACTAAAAACAAAAATTTTTAATTAAGTCTTTATATACTTTAGTTACTTATTGACATCAATTAAGTATTTTACCCGGGTTTTTTTAACTGAATTTCTGTTAAACTATTCAATGGATTGATTGATGACGATGCTGAAAAAAAAAAATGTCATTTTTGTTTATAATTCACTACAGAAAACCACTAAAAAGTTTCATATTATCAACAAAATGGTTCTTTTAACTATTTAATTTTTGAAAAGGGGGGATTTACTCTCATATGAAAAAAAATCCTTGAAAGAGGAGATTTATTGTTTAAAAAAAACTTGACAAAAGTAAAACTTACTCTTATAACAAAAACTTTAAAAAGGGGAGAATTACTCTCATATGAAAAAAATCATTAAGAGAGGAGATTTACTCTTTCAAATAAAACTTGACAAAAGTAAATATTACTCTTACAACAAAAACTTTAAAAAGGGGAGAATTACTCTTACCACAGAACACCACCAAAAAGGTTCATTTTATCAATGCAATTGTTCTTTTTAACTATTTAATTTTGAAAAGGGGAGAATTACTCTCATATGAAAAAAATCCTTAAAACATGAGATTTATTGTTTCAAAAAAAACTTGACAAAAGTAAAACTTACACTTTTAACAAAAATTTTAAAAAGGGGAGAATTACTCTTCCACAAAACACCACCAAAAAAGTTCATTTTATCATTAAAATGGTTCTTTTTAATAATTTAGTTTTGAAAAGGGGATAAATACTCTCATATAAAAAAATCCTTAATTTAAGAATTTTTTTATATGAGTTTTAAAGCTCATAAGAGGAGATTTACTTTTTTATGGGACTTACTCCCACTATCGATATTACATAACAACTCAAAAAACTAAAAACCCTACCTTCATAAGGATTTATTTCTGCAGTATTAACAAATGATAATTTATCACTAAGCTTGTTAAACATTTCTTTGTTTAATTTCACAATAAGGTTATTTACTTTAACAACACCGGGAATTCAAAAACTTTACTATTCACGACAAATTTTCACGACTAAAACATGCGACAAACTTTATGCAGGTTAATTTACGGGCTAATGTTTACGTCGGGAGTATTTCTCCCCTACGTAAAATTCAAAGTCGAGTAGCGCCCAGAGTCCTAGCCTCAAAACATAGCACCTCTTTCAGGCTTTTTCCTTTAATCTGTCACGTCTGTGGATGTCACATCTGTGGAATACAGGAAGCAACAGACGTGACACCAGTGGAACGGACGTAACAACAACAATTTTACTTGTATATGGATTTTTTAATGTCTGTTTATACTATTTTTAATATTTTAAAACTTTGCTCATTTAGCCAATTAATTATTAGAGAAAAGATAAATGTTTCTAGCCTGATAGATTACAAAGATGGGAAAGATAGAAAACAACTAGAGAATTGAAAAAACTAAGTATGAGAAAGGCGAGGGAGAAGATCAAAGCTGAAAACCCAGAAAAGTATGAAGAACAAAAACAAAAAGACAGAGAAAGAAAAAAAGCAACACGGAAGAAAATTCATGAACTTTCAGAAAGGGATAAAAGATCAGTAAGAAAAGGTTGGAAGGAAAGGACCAAAAGAAGTTGAGAAATGAAAAAGAAAAGACAACAACTAAATGAATATTTGTCAACACCACCTGAAAGTCCAATTTTAAATATTCCTATCAACAATGAACTAGACTTCAATGTACTTCCTGGTCCCAGTCAAGAATCTAGTTCCAGAAATAGCAGCAGGCTAAAAATTCGTAGAAAGTATAGAGATGGGTTAAAGAAAAAAATCCAAAAATTAGAAGAAAAAAACAAATTGTTAAAGCAAAGAGGTGATAAATATAAACAAAAATTCTAGAGACTGCAGTCTGCAAAAGATAATACTCCTCAAAAGGTGGTTAAAAAAATGACTAGTGGTACAAAATGCTCAAAGGAAGTAAAGAAAAGCTTGCTTTTTAGAGAAGTGTTAAAGACACAAATACAATCAAATTTTTCTACTGAGAGATGTATTATCAAAAAAAAGGCTTTTGCCAGGGTATTAAGCGGAAAGATAATAAAGAAGTAGAGACTTCAAAGAAGCCTTAACAATCTTACTTCTAGATATATCTTACCACACAATCTATACCATACACATCAACTCTCAAACAACGAAAACTTAAGATGGAAGTACAAAACTTTTTAGAAAAAGATAGTTCTGGTAGGCTTACTGCTGGGAAAAAAGAAACAATAACAAGAAACAAACTGAAAAAACAGAAAAGACTATTGAATGATACAATGCTAAATTTGTATGACTTTAAACAAACAAACGAGTTCAATTCAACATCTTATAGCACATTTTGTAAATTAAGAACCTTTTGGGTAGTTAAACTAGACTTCCGTAAATGAGATACTTGTCTTTGAATTGACCATGAGAATTTTGCTTTGATTCTTGAAAAGTTGTATACTGAAAAGATGTTGGCATATAAATATCCCACTGACTTGCTAAAAAGTATAACATGTAATGGCGAGCTGAGAGAATTGTGCTTAGAAAGAAAATGTGGAGTATGCTGTTTAAACAAAAAAATAGTTTGTAAAGAATTTGAGAATGAACAAGCAACTTTTCCCCAATGGTCTAAAAAAAGAGTTGAAGTTTTGGTAAAAGGTAAAATGAAGACATGTTTCAAAACTGTAAAAGAAGAGTTAACATTAACTAAAAAACAGCTGTTTTTACATTTTATTAATAACATGTTAGAAAAGTTTATGAGGCTGTATGCAATATAAAACACCAGTACAAAGCTACATCAGAAATAAAAAATAACTTGGGGTCTAGGGATATTTTCATTCATTGTGATTTTTCAGAAAACTACAATTGCAAATACTCAAAAGAAATTCAATCGCTCCATTTTGGTGGATCAAGAAACCAAATGTCAATCCATACAGTTGTGGCGTACTATTACAGTATTTCTGAAAACAAAATAAAGGCCAAATCTTATTGTACATTTTCAGATAACAGGCAACACGACTTTGTTGGGATCTGTGCACATTTAAAGCCTGTTATTAATGACTTGAAAGAAAAGCTGCCTATCATTAAAACAGTTTTTTTTCTTAGTGATAGTACTTCTCAACAGTACCAAAACAAGTCCATGTTCTATTTGCTAGGTACTTTTTTTCGAAAAGAGTTTGGAGCTGAAACAATGACATGGCATTTCACAGAAAAGGGGCACGGAAAAGGTGCCCCTGATGGAATAGGGGGATGTATCAAAAGAATGGCAGACAGAATAATAGGACAAGGGAAAGATATTCCTGATATTATTTGTTTGGTTGAAGAAATAAAAAAAAAGTGTCCAAGTATAACCATCTATACTATTAAAAAAACAGATTTCAATCTCTATGAAAAATGTGTACCCAAAAACCTAACAACTTTCAAGGGGACTTAACAAGTTCATGAGGTGTTTTGGAGTTCCACTAAAAAAGAAACATTGTATATGAGAAGGCTGACATGCATTAAATGTGACAATGGTACAAAATGCAATCACTATAGTATTGGAGAAGTACTAATCCCTACTGAATCTTTGACAGATCTTCATCCTCGTATCCTTTTAATGTATAAATTTAAATTGGCTCATATTGAATATTGCAAACTTTTGCATTGGTTAAATGTTCTAGGTACTTTGCCATCAAGAATAAAATATTGAAATAAGTTGTGCATCAAAAACCTTATTTAACTGTTATTTAATTTTGTAATTTTTTTTTTATAAATAATTTTATTTGCTTCTGTTTTAAGAAATTTCTTAACATACTTTACCAGGTCAACGATCCTTGAAAAGGAAGAAAGGTTTGGCACAAGAAAACCAAGGCCCAAGTAAATGTAAAAAGAAAAAGACAAGACTAAGTTATCACAGTGTTTACGGCGAAAGTGAGGAGGACAGCTTGTCTATTAAAATGAATGACTTTGTGATTGTGAAGTTTCAAACTTCCAAAAAAACTGTCAAATACTATGTTGGGTTAATTCAAGCCTTAGTTGCAGATGGAAATGAGTTTGTCATAAATTTTATGAGAAGACCTGGCCAGGAATTTTTCACGTTTCCGGAGAAAGATGACATCCCTGTCATCGATAAAGGCGATGTAATGTTTATATTGTGCCAGCAAAACCTCAACAACAGGGGGAAAAACAGTTTTCCACAAGATTAACCATTCAAAAACATTTGCTAATTTACGTTCTAATAACACTTAAAAAATTTTAAAAACTTGTACCATATACTATTTTATGTTAGCTAATAAAAACTATTGATTACAGATGATTATTATTTTTAAAAATTACTTGAACAACACTTATAGCTGTTACAGCATAAGTGATATTACTCTTAATGTCACGTCTTTGGTAAAGTTGTCACGTCTGTGGATTACGCTATAAGTTTTTAATTTTTTTTTAGTAAACTTACATTTAACGAGTTGTGTGGATACTTTCAAATAATTACATATACTCAAAGCTATAACCACAAAAAATTTGTTTTAAAAAATTTAATATTTAATTTTTATAAAATTAACTATTGAAAATGCTACTTTTCAGGTAGTGATCGACCGAAACCGAAATTTGAGCCGAAACCGAAAGTACCGAAATTTCGGTTCAGTAAATCCTTAGCCGAAGCCGAAACTGAAATTTCGGCCGAAGCCGAAACCGAAACAGCCGAAATTCGAAAGAAAATATTAAAAATCCCTGAACCATTTATGATCACCGAGTTAAAGCAAAAAAAAAAACTATTTTACGTTTATCTAAGCAATCACCATGTAACATTTGATAAAAACTATAATATGTCAAAAAAAAAGTAGAATATGTCTAGACATTTTAATAATTAAAGTTAACAATTGAAATATTTTCTCTGCAGAATAAAATTTTTTCCATGTTTTCTGGCAAAAGTCTATTTCTTTCATTTGAAAGAATGTCTCCAGCAGTTAAAAACAACCTTTCAACTTCGGTAGATGTTGATGGAAGTGTAAGGAACTTCTTTGCCACTTTTGCCAAACCAAACGTTGCTTTTAATGTTGTCTTCTCTTCATACTCTTTCCAAAACTCTAAACAGCATAAAGATGTTGGGCTTTCTAAGTACTCATTTAAAACTTCCTTTGCCAATATGGAAGTTGGATTTTTGGATCTTGAATTTTGTGACTGTGCAATGATACTTTGCATCATTGAAGAAAACCCAGTGTTCTCAATAGCCGTAGTTTTCATCACAGAAGTAGTTTCATTTTGGCTCAAAATGGAACTGTCTAATTCCAAAAAAACTTGTTATTTAGCAGCTTGAAAGGCTTTTTGGGATCTAAAGAAGTGGTGTTTGAATCTAAGATCAAGATGTGTTGCTATTGCAAAATGATCAATGGTTTCAAAGTTAAAAAAATCTGCCTCGATTACTTTCTTTAAAGCATTTTTCATGGCCATCACTTCTTCGTTATCAGAGGGAACTTCAATGACTTCAGGATAGTTGTCACAATTGGAATACATGCACTGATGCAAGCATCCTTTCCAGAGAGTAATTTGGTGGGTTCTTCAAAAATCGCTAAAATGTTTACCAGCTTTCCACACAGGTTCCAATCCTGTACAGTGAACTCAATGCCGCTGGAAGGACGGATTAGCAGTGTGGTAGCAATTGCTGATTTCAAGTACAGAATTCTTTCAAAGCATGTAATAAGTTGAATTTTAGCGTGTTGGGACATCATTTTTGAGTCCGAGCCTGTCAAAATCGTTCATTTGAAGCTCTTGGTAGTTGTAATGCTCAGAAAAGAAGGAATTTGAAAAAGAAGCATGAGCCCAAAGCTTTCGACATTTTTCTATCAAGTTTACAGCACTCTGGAGTGAAAAAAGTTCTTTTTTAATCACACAATATATATCTAAGAAACTTCAGACCTTCTTTGGAGTTTGAATCAATTTTTGAGATGTTGTCAACCCAGCCAGGCATTGTAAATTGCAACATTTCAGTCCTCTGTCGTTTTGATCTGATTTCAAATAAAGGTATTGTTCTTTTTTTAATTGTAAGAGGCTCAAGTTGATCTGAAGCTGGTATATTTTCAGGATTGTCGGTAGTTGTGAGTATTGCTTTTTCAATTAGGAGATTTTTTAGAGTAAGCTGTGGGTGGCAACTTCTTGAATGTGATGAAAGTCCGCTAAGTGATGCGACCCACAAGATATTTTCAAATTGTAGACATTGTAAGCTGCGTATTTGGAATCACTAGCTGCTACTGTAAAATGATTCCACAAATAGCTTTTCTTTCGATTATTTTCCATTGTAAAATATAGCACTGAGAAACTTTTGATGAAATTATTGATTTTGGTTACTTAACCTAAATGTTAACTCATTTAAAGATTGATTTGAGAATAGTAACTTGAATCTATTATGTAACGTGATTTCAGTTAAAATTTCTTCAATTGTTATGATTAAAAATTGATTTACAAACAAACGATTACAATTAGGAAATCGTCATAATCCCACTCTAAATAAAAAAAATTTATCGAGACTTTAAGAAAATCTTATAAATGTTTCGGTTCATTTCGGTTGTGGTTTGAACCGAAATTTCGGTCGAAACAGGAAAAGTAAAAAATTGCTGACGCAGAAATTTCGGTTTCGGTTTCGGCCGAAGCCGAATATTTCCGTTCACTATTTTCAGGAGAATGACCCATACATTTTATGAAATATTTCCTTAAAGTATCTCGTTAAACTTTTGGCACCGAAAAAAAAACTTTTTTATCGTTTTTTTTTCTTGCGTAAATAGTTGTGCTAACAATAAGATATCTAAAGACGGGGGAAATTTATAAAATCTCCACTTAAAAAACAAAAATCCCACCCTATAAGACTACCAAAAAAAAAAAAACTGATTGACTTAAGATGGTACATCCCCATTAATTTTGAAATTTTTTAGAAAAAATCAATTTTTTGAAAATTGGTTTTTTAAATTCAAAATTTTTCATAGAACAATATTATTAATTTTTTTTTTAATAAATAAATGAGGAAGTGTGTACAATTATGTGTTTTGTGGCCATAGTAAATTGAGAAGTCCGTAGCAACGCCATAGCAACGCATTTTAAAACAAAAAATGTAAACTTGCTCAAGCTTCACAGTCGTTTGTAAGAGGAAAGTTATTATGCGCATGCGCAGTAGAGTTAAAAATAATTTTAAATTTTAAAAATGGCTACGGATGCAAAACTTATTATTGACAACGAGTAACTTGTTTAATTTTAGATAATTAAATAGGCTTTTAACTATTTTTTAAATGAAATTATTGTGAAAATAACTTTCACCTGTACTAAGAAATGTTTTAAATAAAATACAAGACCTCTGAATGTGAATAAAATCTACTTTCAGCTAAAGCTACTTTTACTCTTTTTGTTCATAATCTTTAAACCTTTTTTAAAAAAATTTTGAGCGTAGAAATTTTTAAATTTTTATTTATTCAGCAAGATGAACCTTTTATCTTTTTTTGCATTTTTTGCTTATATGAGGATTCAATTTTTTTTGCAGGGTTAAAATAAAATCTTAATCGTTAACTTTTTGTAACCTGTTGCCGATGTGACTATGTATTCCGATATATATATATATATATATATATATATATATATATATATATATATATATATATATATATATATATATATATATATATATATTTATAAAGAGAAATAGAGAAAGAGATTTCGAAAAGAGTATAAATATATAGGAATTGGTTGATAAATATGAATTACCAGGATTTGTAAAAAAAAAAAAATTATATAATTGTATACAGTGCTCGAAGTGGGAAAAAAAAGGTAGCGGGATGGTTTTTAATACTTTCTAATCACCATCCCACCTATCCTAAAATTATAGATTTCGTATTTTGTGTAGATTAAATAAAGGAATTATAAATCCCTAGAGTATCCCTATAGTAAAAAACCTATATTAAAAAAACAACTTGAGGTCCGTTATATTCTTAAGAGACTGTCACCGTAAAATATTGAGTTGAGTTTCACATCAAACGTCATTAAGCAATCAAAAAACAATGATATATTTAAACATTTTATTTTTAAACAAGTCTTATTTTTTTGTATTTACCAATTTTTAAATAATTGAAAAAAAATACCATCACATTGAGGAAAGGATTGGCAAGTTTCAATACTCGAAAAATCTGTCACTTCTTTATTTATTTCAGCGTCATTTTCCAAATTACTTTTAGAACTATCACTGCTTAACTTTCTTTTCCTTCCGCTTGCTAGCCATTTACCCATATTTAAAATAAGTAAATTTTTTTTAAATCATAACATTTAATGTTGAGTAAATCTACTGTGTACTATATTTTATTTCACCAAAAAAAACTCTAATGATACTTTATCGAAAAAAAAAAACCAATGTCGCTTTTTGTTGCTTGGTAACTTTTTATTTAAAATACAAAAGAAAAGACACAATGTTTTATAATTATCGATTTAGTTTTTGAAATTTCTACCGCAAATTTTTAAATAACAGCTGAGACTTTAGTTCATTTAAATTCTTTAAAATTGTTTTTACAAGTTTATTTATAGGAGGAAAATAAAATAAAATTTCCATTAATTTATTATGTACCGGGATGGCATCCCACCCCAAAATATGCATAAAAAAAAGAGGTGGGATGGTCTTCAAAATTTAAAAAGGTAACGGGATGGCATCCCGCCCCATCCCGCTTCACTTCGAGCACTGATTGTATATATATACCATTTTTAAATAGTCTTAATATTCCTTTGCAGAGTTTGTGGACAGTTACTTGGTAAAAAGCATTATTTTATAGGAGAAATTCTTAAAGTAAAATTAGAGAAGCTGTTTCATGTTGAAATGACAGATTTGGAATTTGTCCATCCTCCAAAAATGTGTAAAAAATGTTATTGTACAATAAACAATGTGCTTTCAAGAAAAACATCAACTGCCCTTTGTCTCTGTACTAAATGGAAACCTATTCTAACACGCTTTCTGCTTCCATCATTTAGTTTCTAGGCATAAATAAATAAAAAATCAATTTTATACTAATTTAATACATCAACATTTATGCGGATATTGCAGTTGATTTATTAGAGGTTATTGACTAAATCGAAAGCCTGGAATAATAACATTCAAAATTTTGATCATACATAAGAGTGTACATAAATATATGATGTATGTATGTGTATTAGGGTTGGCCAAAATCTAAAAAATTTGAAAATTACATGTGGCTGCATAAAAAGTTGTTCCTTACCATATAAAAATTATTATTGTAAAAAAAAAAGTTTTCTAGGATATTTCTAAGTACTGCCGCATTTTATTTAAAGAATCGTGTTTTTACGCAAAAATATCGCTATAAAAAATTAGGTGATGTGGGATTGAGAAACATTTAGCATCTATTCCAAATGTTTAAAATGCTTTAATTATCACACAATATATTTTAACATTAAAAAACGAATCATTTATTCTATATAACCAAGGTGCTATCTGGTGCAGTGATGCATGGTATAACGGAAATTGTTATTTGAATTGAACAAAGTTAGAGAATAACTCTTTCTTATTTAAGTTACCTACATGTTTTCTATGATTTTCAACGACTTCTATTATTTCGTTTCCTACTTCCTCATCCTAAAATTAGCCAAACATTCTGTATAAAACATCTGAATAAAATTTTAAATACTTTTTTAAAATTTCTTTGTCTCACCTTTGTGAGTATCTGAAGATAATCTGAACATAACTTGATTCCTCGCTCTGCAACATCGTTTGTAACCTTGACTGTTATAATAAAATGTTTCATCTTTAAAAAGTTTCCATCTTCCTCCCATTCTGAAGGAGGAAGTTTGAGCCATTTACCGTTATCGTTTAAGTTATGAAAGAGCAACCAAGATCTTTTCCCAACATATGACAATATCTCTGAGTTCTTGTGAATAGATGGAAGATTAGGTTTTCCAGAGTTGATAGCAAGTGGCTTTCCCACATTTATCATTTTTAACGCAATATTAGCCTTTTCTTTAGCAGAAACCTTATTAGAAAAGAGACTGAAGACTGACACCTCCTCAGTTAGATACCATGAGTGCCTGTTAAGAACTTCTTGAGCTTTCTGAGCTGCATTAGAGAAGCCTGAGATCTGCCCCAGAGCGCCTAGATCATTGTATAAATGAATATCGTTAATTGGTGCATCAGAGCCTTTTGTTGCTTCTAACCAAGCTTTTACATATAAAACTGAGCTGAAAGTCAAAAAGATTTTTAACTTTGCTTCATCAGAATTGAGTAAATCTTCTTTAAAGATGAACATCTTTGGTGCATATAACAAGTGTGACATCCATCTGGCACGATGATTTGCTCCACAGGTTTTCCAGATTTTAGGTTCTGGTCCGCCTAAAAGATAAAGTGCTAACTCTGCAGCTTCCTTATAATCACCTCGGCGATGCTTACATTTTACTTGTTTCTCTAAGAACACACGAGTTTCGTCTGCTTTCATTTTAAGGAAAGAATTTTCAAGATCTAGAAACCTGTTTAGTTTTTTTAGTGGAGCCTTCTCTGCGCAAATCCATTCTTGATGAAAATCTTTGAAATCTATATTATAATTAGCTTTTTTTTCTTTTTTAAATAAGGAGTTCCAAAATGCTCCCAAGATCAATTCTAAAATGTGATGGCGACAAGCCAGCCAAAGAAGAGTTTTCATTGATTTACAATCCTCTAAAAGAGTTGCAGCTCCGTTTTTAACTCCTGTATTACATGCAGTCGTATCAAAAACCTGGGCAACAGTGTTAGCTTTGAGATCACATTTATCTAAGTCTTCCAAGATTCCTTTGCAAATAGAAAGTCCTGTACCAGATTGTATAGGTTTTATTGATAATATTTTTCCTTCAACGCAATTAGGAAAAACCACTGACCAAAACAGTTAAATACTCAAACCTTTGCCTTGAGATTTGTTTTAAAAGTTTTCCGTCCCAATGAAGTGTCAAATAATCTGATTTAATCTTATTTTGAAACTCTGTTATTAGTTTCCTTGCCATTACTTGCCTATTTAGCTTTCTTGATCTTCTTATAGTTTTTATTGAAAGGCTAACATCGTCAGGTTTAATACCACCTGTATAAAATTAAAAAAATATAAATTTTTTTAATTTGTATACAATAATCTTGTTTACTTATTAATAAAAAACGAACCTAAAACTAGAATTGCAGAAGTATTCATCATCAGCTGAGGATTTGATAACTTAGTTCTATCTGCAGTTGCTGTTATCATTGGGTGAGAAATGAAGTTTTTTGGCAAAACCAGTGTGATATTATCTGATCCGGTATCTTTTTTTTCTCCTTGCTGCTTTTTAGAAAACTCAGGATCACTTTTAGGAGAGTTTGGAGATGCAGAACTCATAGAATGACTAGATTTAGTGACATGAGAATATTCATCACTACTACAACCAACCAACTTAACAGTTTCTTCATCATCTATTTTTCTTCTTTTTTCTTTTTCAGTTGCCACCTGTTTCTTTTCGATTCTTTCTTTTTCTCTCCTAACATTAGAATGTAGCAAATTATCTATTACACCAATTCCTCCAGTTTTTATTCCATTTTTAAGAGCTGTAAACCAGGCAATATCTTCATCTGCATCCTTAGCTGATCTGGTTTTTCTAATGTCATCTTTTCAACTAGGAGAACTAATATCAAAAATGCCATCTAATGATTGAATAAAGTTTTGTTCAAGTAAACTCTTCTTATTAGAAATCCTATTTTTAGATTTTGCAAGCAACCTCCATTTGTCATGTAGCCTTAAAATATTGTCAATACTGTACTAAAAGAGCTTGACTAATTTAGTAGTAAGCAATTCAGCTAACTTAGATTTCGAAATGTTGCTTTGAGTGTGCAATGCCTCCCTAACTTTAGTAAACTCTTCATAAGAGCTATCAATAACTTGCAAGTGATACCTTGAAATGGATGATACAAATAATTTAAAACTTTAAATAAACTTTCAAAACCATTAAGTGATAGCTTCAGTCTTAATACAGTATTAAGCCTAGCCTGAAAAATTTATAAACATTTCTGGTAGTGGGCAAAGAGCTTGTTTTTAAATCTTCTAACGGATATCCAACCAACCATATTTTATTAGTTGAGTTCAATACTTTCAAGTATTTCTTTTTTACCGACTTTTTTAATTTGGTTGGTTCAATGTCATTTTTCTTTGGTTTAATTAGTGACATTTTCTTTATCAAATATTTACTTTGAATTACATAAACTGGAATTGAAAACAAGATAAGCATATAGTATTAACCACTTAATTATCTTAATTATATAGACAATAACCTGGCCGATAATAATAAATAGTCAGTACGTATGTAAGTAAGCATCTAGGCCTGCAATTTGCAAAAAAATAAATATAAGATAAACTTAATGAGTTTTAATTGAAATTACACATATTTTTGAACACAATTCTTACAGGTGTCTATTTATTGTATGAAAACCACTAAATAAAGTTATTGTGTTGTAAAATAAAAATCAGAACAAAAGATTTTTGTTATGTTTTGTTTTACTAGAAAAGGATAAAATATGAATATCTTATTAGAAAGATACTCAGGCATTTTTGTTAAACTCTTAGTACTTTTTGCATAAGCAAAATTAAGTCTGATTTAAAAATTTCGCATTAAAAAAAACAGAGCATATTCTGTTTGTTTACAAAAAACGCTAATATTTGTTTGTATTTAACCGAATAAATTAAAAACGGAACAGATATAATTGAAGATTTGCGTTTTTCGTTTAGATTTCTAATTTACATTAAAAATGAAATGCGGCAGTACTTAGAGATGTGCTACAAGAATATTTTCATAACAAAAAATGTTTTTTAGAGTAAAAGAAACAATATTCGATGCAGCTAGTAGCAGAATTACCTATTTTGAAAATTTGTTTAATATTGTGGCCTACCCTAATATATATATATATATATATATATATATATATATATATATATATATACACACACACACACACACACACACACACACACACACACACACACACACACACACACACACACACACACACACACACACACACACACACACACACACACACACACACACACACACACACATGAACTGCATGAACTATTAGCTGAGCGCTGTGATTGCACACAGATCAAAGATCTCTTCCCAGTTGCCGATAAAATAATCATCGCTCATATGATTTTTTCGGAAGCACTTTATTACTCTCATAATAAAGGACCTATGCTGCAAGGCAGGTAACATCAAGAATATTGTAGAAAAATGCTATAGGCCACATTTGAATTAATCTTTTAGTAGCATATCTACCAAGCATTTTATCCATTGTGTCAACAGCTTTTGACCAGTTGTAAAATTCAATAATTTCCGGTTTTTTCTTTGCATCATCACCGATCTTTGCTACCTGACACATTAATGATAGCATAATTACTGCTTTATTTTTTTTGGGCACATAACTGCACATAGTTACTTTTTCATGAAAACCAAATACGGTGGATAGTTCTTCTCGTGCTTTCAATGCAGTCATTGCTGGTGGAATACACGTCTTATTTTTCTTTAAAGTGCCAATATTTGTAGATCTCAGGATAGTAAAGATTATGCCAATGACAGAGTAGTGAAGTAATTATTTATTGTAATGTTTCTACCGGATCCTTTGTATTGTGCTACTAAACCTTTTACAACTCTCTCACCAACATTTTTCTCACGACAGGCACTCGATTTTCCAGTGTAAATCTGATCTGTGAGAGGATACGAATTTTCTGCATCACATATCCACCATTCTTTAATGCCATACTTGGCTGGCTTTGATGGAATATATTAAGTGAATTTAGTTCAACCCCGATATGGGTAAAGTTGCTCGTCGATGGTCAGGTGCTCTGTTGGGTTGTAATGTTTTGGTAAATTACTATTAAGCATTGTCCAAATGTCTCGTATTGGAGCAGCTTTATCAATCTCCATGCGTTGAGCACAAGTATTGGCATCATCAAATCAAATAAAAAGAATGATGTTCCAAAAGCGATTGATCCCCATTGCTGCACGATATAATGGATATGAGTACGACTGCCACATATCCTTTGTATTGTCAGAGTTTGAGTTGTTGGCGCCAGAGGTTATCAAAATAGCCAGGAATACATAAAATTCCTGAAGTTCAAGATTTTGCCACACTAGTTGTTTTTTCATTGGATTTTTTTCATTATATGTTGTATATGTTGAGTTTGCTTTTTTATTCGTATGACGTATAATGATATCAGCCATTTCTGGAGTGAAAAATAATTTGAATGTGTCTAGAATTGACAGTTTGTTCGTATTTCTTTTAGGTCCACATCTCTGTCGCACAATATTATGCCTTGCAACTTGATCTTCACTTTTTGGTGTCTCAGCCCACATAGTACCATCTTTTGCTGTCATAGCTGGCCCACTAACTGGAGTTTCTAATTCACTTTCTTCATCTTCGCTAACATCATCTCCAATTTCACTTTCTTCATCTTCGCCGAGTGCATTCTCATCAACTTCTTGTAAAAATACGCACAACGTATAAAACATTATATTTCATAATCATTGTTGCATAATATAAAATAAAATTGCAAATTACCAGTATCATCAAAATCCGAAGCTGCCACTTCACTCTCTGGTAAAAAAATCATCATCGTCACTATCCAACACGTGGCCATCGCCAGATTCTTCACCATCAAATATTTCGAATACATTTCTATTGAAAAAAGTTTTCAGTTTATTATTTTATTTTTTGATTAAAAGTACAAAATAATTTATTCAAAAATAAAACAAGGAAATTACTCATTACCGTTGAAAACCTAATGGATCCATCGTATTTCCATAAATCCATCCATCATCCATTGTATTATCCATCACTCATAACGATTATTTACATATAGTATTATTACTCTCTAATAAAGAAAAAAAAACTTCTCTTTTTCACAATAAATTTTGTACATTATAGTTTTGTTCTTTTCACTACACAGCAAGTGGGTACCCGGGTATCCGGTTATTGAACGAATGGTGAAAGTTTGGTTATTCACCGTACGGTTAATTACTTCCTAAGCTTTTTTCCAGTTAATTTGGCAGTTTGTTCTTTACCCAGGCGATAAAAACGTATTTTTGCATAGTTTTCTGAAATAAGTTTAACCAGTGCAAGTAAATGGTTATCAGTTATAGCTGAGTCAAACCCAGTGAAAAATAAAACCGCGTCCCACATGGGTATTGTGTGGGTTTCGTGTGGGATTGATGGGATTTACGTGGGACGGATTTTCCCGTACCAGGGACGTTAAATCTCATAAGAAACGTTAAATCCCACAAGAAATGTTAAATCCCACGTTAAATCCCACAAGAAACCCACGTTCCCACGTAAATCCCGCAAGAAAGCCACAAGAAATCTTCCAAATTATAATTTGAAAGCTAGAAACTAAAAAAAAATTTTTAATTTTAAAATCGACATTTCGGCGAGGTTGCATTTCTATTGTGTAAAGATATTTTATATTATTTTAGAGAATGGCAAGCAAGTATGTAAGTACCACGAATAATGTTTATCTTTCTTTATAGAAATAAGATTAAGATTAGTGCAAATTAACGTATTGTTAGGATAATATAATAGTTATTTGAATATAGTTCTTGAGTATATTATTTGCAAACAATTAATTGATGCAAGTTTAAATGTTGTCAAAAACCAAGCATGCATGCATGGGACACTGCAGTGTCCCACAAAGATATGCAGATTTGGAAGTTAAAGAATTTCCAATTTTCTTTATTAAAAAAAAGAAAAGAAAAATAGTTTGAGATGGGTTTCTGTAACTTTTTTTAGGCTCTTAAACTTTTAACTTTAGATATAATAAGGTCCTTAAGACTTCATGAACTACATTGAGGAACAAAAACAGAGTATTTATAGAAACTTTTTAATTTTTAATCTGGAGTACCACAGTGTTATTGAAAATAAAGACTCTGGGTCCAGTTTTTAAAGTAATATGATCTAAAGTAATATATAAATAAAATAATATGATTCAAAATGCATATAACCTGATATCCTGATAGTTAGCTATATGTAGAACTAGTCAGACATATAATTTATTAAATAAACTTGTTTTTTAAGGTTATGCTTGAACAAATTAGTACCAATTAATTTAAATTCAAGTTTTAGTTAAAGTTCAAATTAAAGTTCTTATTTGTTAATTGTTTCTTTACTATTTTTTACTTATTTTTTCAGTTTTGTTAATTAGTACTAATTCTTACTCAGTAAGAATGTTTATCATTGTTGAAATGATATGTAATACATGTCATATACAAAAATGATGCAATGAATACTTTTTTCTCTTTTACTCTTTTTAAATGATCTTAAATAACGTAAGTTATTTTTAATAATGTGAGGTTTTACATTATATTTTATAGGAGTCACAAAAGAAATACTATTTTGTCAATAAAGTTAGAAAAAGTGAAGATAATATTTTGACTTTTGACTGCTCTGCAGATTTACCTACTACTCAAGTTGACGATTCTGCTGTTGATTTTACAAATGATGCAACTCACTATGAAAATACTGAAAAGTTTTTGAAAAACTTTATTTTTTCAAATGATGAAGATTTTTTCCAAAGTTTAAACAATTTTGGTCAAGATGATGACCAAAATTCTAACTTAAAAAATTCTAACTTAGAACAGCTTTGATTACAAGACAAACTTATTTTATGGTATATACAATATAACATATCAAAAAATGCATTTTCAGCATTTTTAAAAATTATTGGTCCTGATAATAATTTACCCATATGCGCTACCACTTTACTTAGCAAGAGCAAATGTTCTAATAAAAGTTATACCGATGCAAACAAATTGTATCATTATTTTGGAATACAAGATAATATAGAAAATAGAATTAATGCTGGGCTAAATGCTGAATTTATTCCTGAAGGATCTCAGTATAAAAAGTTAAAATAGGAAGTTTATGTTGATGGTGGAGAAACTCTTGTATCACTAGCAATA